>NW_018226952.1:154559-156921 GCF_001263595.1 Phalaenopsis equestris
GTTCCTCACAACGACGAGCCTGATTTTTCTAGTGTGTCAAGTTATAATGTCAAATCAGGTGGCTCTATGGTTGAAGTTCTTTAAATTTCATGAGGGCATATTAAAGTTGATTAGAGCGACACCGGTTAGGATCCTACGGTTCCCTCTTTCCGGCACAACTATTTTCTATTGGATTTACTTAGTCCAAATGAGCTTGCTAAACTCAACTTAATGAGTTCCATAATTTCATTTAAACTGTGGGAAGCCTCGCTAGCAACCGTAGGTTACCTCCTCCGAGGAATTCCTGATCATCCGATGGAGACGTCTTAATTTTGTTAAAGTTGTAGTTTTGTGTGATGTTTATGATTAAATTTGAGTTGTTTTATATTTTTAATGTTGTGACGGTGAGTATTATCTTGGTTGATTTTAATTTTGTTTTCGGGTTATGGTTATGGTTAACATTGAAGTTTATGTAGGTAAATGCAAGCATGAAACATGTAAGGAAAAGGCAGATGAAAGATGGTACTATAAACTATAAAAGCGTACCTGGCGAGTCTTCTGGTTCCACCACCTGAAACTTAAAAATGTATGTGAGGGCATTGATGAAGAGCAGGAAAAGTAGAGTTTCTATAATTTTCCTAACCCTATGTCATATCTTGGTGGATCCTTAGAAGTTTAATTAAGGATGACTTTATCAAGCAAGATATATTAAGTTTGGTAGATCTCCGAGGTATCCAACAGATCTAGAGAAAGAAGCAGGACCATGCTACTCTCTCGCTGCCTGGTGGAAAATCTCGAGTTTTTTTTAAACTTATTATGTTGCTTAATAATTCATCCTATAAATACCCTTAATGTTCAGTGAACATTGATGTCTCAATTATCCTTAAGAAAGGGGTAATTATCGTTTATCATTTAATTTAGAAATTATGTGAGTGAATTCCCTTGAAGGGGAAGTTAGTGTAATTTGAACACTTAGCCAAATTTTTAATCCTAATTGGGCTTAGTGGTGTTTCAAGGAAGTTTGATTTAATTATGTTTATTTCTCTAATCCTCATTTAGTCCATTTTGATTTAGCCTAAGTCACCACTAAGCCCTTAAGGCCTAAGTGAGTGTCTTAATTAGTTTTGAAAAGGGTTAAACCTTAAGTGGTCATGATTCATGATTTGGATTTTATTTGAAAATCAAAATAGGGGTATTAAATTGATTAATTATTGACTTTTTTAATGAAGAAAGTGAAATTGGTTTCTACCAATTAATCCCTTGTGTTTCAAGCATCAAATGAATTGATTAAGATCAGAGGTTACCCATTCCCCTCCTTGACTTAAGCCTAAATGTTAATTAAGGCTAAATTTCCAAAATTACACATTTGCTCCTAAGGCTCTAACATCTCATAATTTGTCAAATTCAATTCAAATGACTTTGAAATTTTTATCCTACCTCATTCATGTGTCAATTGAGACATTAGAGGAGAAAATGTGATTTTTCAGAATTTAATTTGTTTTATATATTTATTTTAATGTAAAATTAGGATTTTTCAAAGAAAATTCCTAACTTGACCAAGGTGAATTATAATCCCTTGAAATTTTTACTGGAGGTATACTTAGACTAGAGATGCTTGTGAATCAAATTTCATAATTTTTTTGAATTTTTAGTGATTTAATATAATTGATTTAAGTTCTGGGTTATTTAAAAAAAATAAAATATTTTAAATGATGAAACTTAAGTTTTGTATTTTTGGAAAATCTCTCTAAGGTCAGAGGACTCAAAGGAGTAGATTTTATAATTTTTTGATTTTTTTTTCATTTATTGGAACTATTTTAGTGAAAACTCATTTTTAGCTTTTAAAAATTATTTTTAAGCTTTGGAATTCAATATTTTTATTTAGAAAATTAGGAAAAATATTCTAATTGTTCATAAGTTATTAGGAAATAATTTAGAACATTTTCATGAGTTTTATTATTTTTGTGATTTTTATGAATTTTTACTTATTTAAATATTTAAAATAGGCTAAAAATCAAGTTTTTGATTATAAATATAATTTTACTTTTATAAAATATCCCTGATCATAGAGAACTAAAAAAACTAAGTGTCATAATTTTTTTAGTTTTATTTTGATTTTTTAAAAATCATTTAATTTTTAAAAATCATTTAAATGAAATCATTTAAATGTCAAAAGTGGTATTTTTCTTTGAAAATCAATTTAATCATCCAATGAACTCAAAATATTTTGAACTTTTTATGATGAGTTCTCTAGATCATAAATCACAGTGGATCATAAATCACAAGTCATTTAAATGTTTATATTTTCTAAGATTATTTGTTTTAGTGATTTAGTGTTTGTAAAATTTAAGAGTATTTTAAATGAATTGACCCATGAAATTTA
>NW_018226952.1:156985-158207 GCF_001263595.1 Phalaenopsis equestris
TATGGTGGACCTTCGGTGGACCTTCCAAAATTTTCTTAGGATTTTTTAATCAATATGCTAATTTCCATGATTATTGTAAATAAATAATGTAGAATAACTTGAAAAATATGGATCTATGTATAGGAACCTCCTCTAACTTTAGAAAAATCAGAGAATATTTCCCTTGATAGAGGCTACAACATGCCAAAATTTAAAGCCAAGGTGATGTGCCAATATGCATGCAAAAAAGTGTTTAATTAATTAAAAATAAAATATGCATCAAATGGTATTTAAATTTATTCCACATTGGTTTCCTTTATTCACCAAGCAAGAGTGTTATTTTATTTTATTTTTGTGATGTTTCTACACAAAGTTATGAATTTTCTAAGTTAAGGGTATTTGGATAAATAAGAAAAAGCCCTAATTATCTATTTAAACCGCACGTGCTGACTAGATCCTAGGCAGCTCCGAAGGCATACGTGGCGCGCTCTGGTTGGACGCCACCATCCACGTAGTTGCTGACTCGGCCCGCAGTTCACGTCCTGAAGTGCTGTCCGGCTCATCAATCTCCTCCGTTCAATTGATACACGCTCAATTGAACGGCTCCCCGTCATCATTTCTGACAGAATGATCCCGTGACCGTGCACACTAAAACCCAAAGATCTCAGCATAGACTCAACCAAATCACCTCGGGTTTGGTCCTATGGACTCGTCTAAGTGAGACGAAGATATCCATACGGTAATCATGCAATTAATCATGCAATTAAATTAAGCATACGGTAATCATGCAATTAAATTAAGCCTAATTAAATGGAGAATCGAAGTAGGGTGAGGTTTTATACCTTTTTTATACCTTTACTCTGAGAAGTGAAGCTTCTATCAAAGGGGTTCGGGACGTTCGTTGGGGTCCAAGGAGGCTCGGGATTGAGTCCCTCGTCTTGATGTAACGCCTAAATAGGAATTCAATCACGGCCAGATTTGGGTGTTGGTCTAGAGCTATGGTAGGGGCTCTGTGGGAGGGGGATTTTATGGGGTTTTGGCTTCTTTCACTGTTGTGAAGGTGTGGGTGAAGTTAATTTGAGTTTGGTGGACTGTGGAGGTGTGTTGGGTTTTGTCCTAGTTTCCAACAAGGTTTCAAGCTCAAGATTGAGCTCTGGCAATGGGAATTGGTGAGGGAAAATGATCGGAATGTACTGATGGGATCTTAGGGAAGCTTTGTGTGAAGTTTGGAGAGGCCTCTCTA
>NW_018226952.1:158271-158868 GCF_001263595.1 Phalaenopsis equestris
GGAGCTTTCCCGGCCACTAGGCTGGCCGACTCGCTAGGGGAAGGTGGCTAAGAGCTCAGGGAACCCAGAGGAATCCATCACAACAATTTAATGCAAATGTGCTTTGATTTGGCAAACATATCTTAAGTATGTGCATTTTTGGAAAAAATATCCCTTAATTTGGGGAACCTTTGGTCCATGGCTTGATTTAGGTGGTGTCATGGTGTTTGGATTGGTCACTAAGTCCAACTAATGGCTGGGGTGGAGTTAATTTGGAGACTTTAGGGTGGTTAGGTCACATTCTGTTCATGGGTCCAAGTGGGTGCAAATGACCAAAACTTGGGTTTAGGCTAGGCTAGCCATGTCAATTGGCTCAAATAAATATTTCGTTTGGTGTATATGATCATAAGGAACAACTTTGGTGAAGAATGGAAGTGTTTTTTAGCTCAATTGAATGGTCAATTTGAGGGAATTTTGAACTTTAATCTATTTGGTCATGTTGGGCTAGGCTTGGGTCTAGCTTGGGTTAGCCTTTGGCTAAGTCCAAATTGATTATTTTGAATGGTCAATAGGGACCTCATGAAGAGTTTTCAACATGAATTGGATGCCAATTTGGAG
>NW_018226952.1:159078-168282 GCF_001263595.1 Phalaenopsis equestris
GCCAATTGACTAGGCTATGGGTTCAATTTGGTGAAATTATGTTATATGGTCAAGATTGGGGTTTTGACCCAAATCAAAATTGGGCGCAAATCATGGACCAATTGGGCTTGGATTTAGTTTTTCTTGGTCATATAAAAAGTTAAGGTCAATTGAGGATTGAAATTGAGGTCAATTGAGGTCAAATTGATGGACATTTGAATTTAATTTGGGAATTTGGGCCCTTAAAGGCAAATTTGCGGGGTTTTGGTTGAAAATGGTCAAATTGGCCATATTAGGTCATGTGATAGTTGATAGAAATGAAATTGGTAATATTTAGGATTTATTGGGATTTTCTGGGAATTTTTGGAATTTTGGGTCCAAGAGGGGTATTTTGGTAATTTGGGGGTGTTTTAGGGGTAAAAGGCCAAGATGGGTATTTTGGTAGAGTTGAGGTACCAATCATCACCAACAAGCCATGGACCATTGGAAACCCCATTTTGGGTCCTCTACATAGTGGTCTTAGCCAAATCATAGCCCTAGGGCTAGTATGTTTAGGGGACCATCTACATGAGTATCCCAAAAGGTTAAGGGATCTAGGCTAGAAATTTGAGTTTAGGGTTGTGAGTGAATGTGGATGTATATGAGTGTAGTGAGAGCCTTAGCTTCAGACCAACACCCAGGGTTAACCTTAAGGTCCAGCAATCCTAAGGTTGACTCATCTTGAGTTTCCCCCATAGTGAGCCTACCTACTAAGTGTTAGAGCTTAGGATCAACATGTGGAACTTCAAGTTGAGTAGAGAAGAGTTTGGAATTTCTAGTGGTGAGGGTTCCATGTCTAGTTTTCTAAGAATAGTCAAAAGGAAAATCCTATGTCTAGACCTTAGGCTACTAAAAGGGAAAGAACTAAACCTCAACCAAAAATGAGGTCAACAAATGGACCCCCAATAGGTGTGGTGTGTTGGACAAGCAAACCGCGCGTATTGACGTTGACCGATGAGATCAACAAAAACCAATACAACCTCTAAGTCAACAGACCCGAAAATATGTGTAGGGTCGTGTGTGTGATTTTTTTTGTCGGGGAATTAGCAGGAATTAGCAGGTGTGTGTTTTATCAAGTGAAGAAGTAGGGACTCTCGTTGGGGATTGGAGAGTGGACTTCGAGTTATGAAATTTCAAAGATTTCCAAAGGATGGGAGTCAAAATGTAAGTGCCGACCCTGAGGTGGAAATTGAAATTCAGATATCAATCCAAAAAGATAGAGAAAGAGAGTTGGAATGTAAGGACCGACCTCGAATGTAATGTATCAGAAATGTAGGGCTGATTCAGAAATGAGAATTGAAATGTAGGTCAATTCTCAAAAGAGAGTGTCAGAATGTAAGGACCGGCCTCGATTGTAATGAATCAAACATGTAGGAATGGGAATTGAAATGTATATCAATTCTCAAAAGAGAATGTTGGAATGTAAGGACCGACCTCAAATGTAATGAATCAGAAGTGTAGGACTGATTCAGGAATGAGAATTGAAATGTAGGTCAATTCTCAAAAGAGGGTGTCAGAATGTAAGGACCGACCTCAAATGTAATGAATCAGAAATGTAGGACTGATTCGGAAATAAGAATTGAAATGTAGGTCAATTCTCAAAAGAGAGTTTCGGAATGTAAGGATCGAACTCGAATGTAATGAATCAGAAATGTAGGACTGATTCAGAAATGAGAATTGAAATGTAGATCAATTCTCAAAAGTGAGTGTCGAAATGTAAGGACCGACCTCAAATGTAATGAATCAAAAATTTGAAAATGAGAATTGAAATGTATGTCAATCCTCAAAAGAGAGTGTGGGAATGTAAAGACCGACCTCAAACATAATGAATCAGAAATGTAGGACTGATTCGGAAATGAGAATTGAAATGCAGGTCAATTCTCAAAAGGGAATGTCAGAATGTAAGGACCAACCTCGAATGTAACAAATCAGAAATGTAGAACTGATTTGGAAATAAGAATTGAAATGTAGGTCATTTCGAAGATGAGAGAATTAAAATGTAGGTATCAATTCGAAGATGAGAGAATTGAAATGTAGGTATCAATTCCAAGGAGAGAGTCAAAATTTAGGTATCGACCTTGAGACACAAGAATCAGAATTTAGGTATTGATTCAAAGATGTAAGAATTTGAATTTATAAAGAGATTGGGGTGTTGAATTTGCAAAAGTGTATCACGTGGAAATGTTGACTTTGTTGAAGAAGATTTGTAGAGATTTACGAGTTTTTGTGCAAAATGTGAAATTCTGCGGGAATGTGCTGAGAGTTAGTGTAGATAATGATGGTTGTGCTGCGCGCACAAAGAGTAGGAAATTCCAAAAATGGAAGAATCCACTAAACAGGTCTGTTTTATTTTCCTATTGTTTTTATCACATTTAATTTTTCAAAATATGTTCTTAAAGTTTTAATTTTAATTGGTTGATTTTCAAAAGAAATTTGTTTTGTTACTTACTCACTTACTCATTTGTGATTATTTTTATTTGTGATTATTTTTCATTTATGTTTTATTTATTGTTGAAGATTTGTTGTTTTGTTCTTTGTTCATTGAAATTTTGAAGCATTGCATGGTTCACAACTTTCATTCATCGCACAAAAAGGCAACTGACAAAAAGGCACAATTTGAGAGAAATTTCCATTAATTTGCTCCAAAAAGGGATGCCATAAATCAGACATAGGTTAATGCCTCAAAAGGTTAATGCCTCAAAAGACATAGGTTAATGCCTCAAAAGGTTCATTATGTAATCCATGCTGAAATACATTGAGAATCATCTCATGATATGAATACACTATAGACTGCATACATCAGATACATGTCATGCTGTTAAAAGAAAGTAAGTGAACCCTCTGTGCCTAGTATATTGAGCTCCTGATCAAACAGACCTTCTAAGTCATGCTCCAGGATAAGAGTTCCCTTTGCATGTACTTAGAGGTACAACCTCCTCATAGCTCGTATGAAAATAACTCCTCCAATTCTGGGTCCTGCTAGAATCCATACAGTATTTTCTGTCGTCCATTCTTCGTCCATTCTGCGGAAGGTTACAGACACCCAACGGTGTCACACTACTGGAATGCAGTGCTTGGAAATGTCTACATCGTTGCCATTGAAAACAAGTACTGAAACCACTGGAAGAGGAATCTCCACAGCTCCTCTGAATTTGCCAGGGCCGACTATATCAATTTCTTTTCCAAATAGAATATTTCTTTTACTCATGAACGAGACCGTGCAGAAAGGCCTCACAAAATCATGATGGTCAATGTGTGGGGAATTGCAGTCACCTTCTTCATAAATGTTAATGATGCAACTGTTGGGAATGCAAGTAGCGCGTATAATATTCCACTTGACCATTCTCTTGATCATCCATTTTATCATCGGTGGTAACGGATCCACTTGGTCGTATCTGAGGATCCCAGGTGGATTTCCTTGTCTGTCATTTGTAAAATTGTAGCAACAGCCGCATTGGATGGTGATTCTTCCCTTTCCCCTCATCCATTTCTTTGGCTCGGAATATGTTCTCTCCATGAGAAGACCCGCTCGACCTCTGTCTTTTATATCGAATATGCAGTCCAGAATGTTTCTTTCATCAGTTTCAGAGAAAACCCTAGTATATAGCTCCAGGCCTTCCAATATATTTATGAACTTTCCCTGAACCTCTTCATAGAACTCGAATTCTCTCTTTTATTTACTCTGCTTATCTTGTAGTATTCTACCATACCAGGGGTTGGCCGTTGTCGTGGGCGTTCCTTCCTTCGGGCCTCGGCGGGGGTGGGAACCCAAAATGGTGTTGGTTGATCCGGAATATGAGATTCAGCCTCTAGTGGGATGTATGATCCTGGGCTCCATGGTGCGTGCTGATCCATCCTCTGTGGGACATATGGTTCATTTGTCGCGAAGTCTAGAGTCTGAGACTCATTGGTGTTTGAATTGTATTCTTCTAAGGTACTAAAATGCTATAGATGCAGAACGTTGCAAGCCGGGCATTCTACAAATGCGCCCGTGACTGATGTCCAGACTGGTACCTCAATGTTGCATGTTGGGCAACCTCTATATAAGATATCTGGAATTGGGAGCACATCTGATTCTGTCACAAATCCTGACTCTTAATCTGTAGTGGGCAGGCTGGCAGAAGTTTCTCTCAGATCAAGGTCGTAAATATGCCCCTCAGGAATGGGGGTAAGAAAACTGTTCATGTATCTCTGGCATTTGTGTTCCTGTTGCCGAAAGGCTGTTTGCTTCTTTCAACTTGAATTTTTGCGCTGGGTCCTGCGAAGCGGAGTATTTGGTAGTCGTTCATTACGGGCAGTTGTCGGGTAACTTGTTGGAGTAGCTACCATAGAGGGCAGACGGCTGGGCCCCTCCATTGGATCTCGTTCCGCTATCACGTTTTTACCTTTGCGTGACACATTGTCTTGATTGGTCACCCTCAACAGTGAAGGTAGTCCCTCTGTCTCTTTGCTGCTGACTACGTCCATTAGAGCCCCTCATAGTCCATATAAATCTGGTTGAAATCCACGTTGAAATCTATGACACCTCCTTGCGGCGCCATCTCTTCATTCAGTGCAAGGTTCCAGCCGTCCTGGAAGGCAAAGATCAGCCTCTGTCCTGACATTCTTCTGCAGACGACAGAAAAAAAAGTCAGTGGGCCGAAGCTTGGCATGAACAAGAACAAAACAAAGTATTTATTAAAATAAATTTTAGTTTATTTTGGTGAAGAGGATTATTCATTTGATGTGTGAGTTTCGTTTGATTTAATAGGGTATTTAAATTCAAAAGTAGAAAAGAGAACGTGTGAAGTTCAAAAATCTTCTCAAAATTTTCATTATATTGAGGTTAATTACAAAGTTTGGACCCGGTCATAGACATTTGGCCACATAGATAACCCTAAAACAATCAAAGTTTCAAAGTTTTCAAAGCAAGCAGAGGCAAGCAGAGGTAAGCGGCATTAAGCAACATCAGGTTGAGTAATAGGTTTTCAGGTATCGTCCATTTATCGGTAACATGGGTCTTTCGCCCTGGAAGTCCACTAGCTGGTAGTCTCCTCCTGTATAGACCTTCTCAACGACAAATGGTCCCTCCCAAGTTCGCTCAAACTTCCCACCTATTTTGTGATGAACAATAATATGCCTTTTGAGCACAAGTACGAGGTCACCAATTTTGAATGTCCTTGGGCGGACCAATTTGTCATGGGCTTATACCATCTTTGTCTGGTAGAGCTCCAAATGTTGTTGTGCTTCCAGTCATTTTTCCTTGAGACTCTCTAGTACTTCATGTCTGAGTTTTGCGCTTTCTTCCGTTGTGAGTTGGTTGGCAACGGTGACTCTGAGAGATGGTGTCTAGATTTCTAGCGGTAGTACGACCTCAATCCCGTACACGAGCATATAAGGTGTGCCCTGAGTGGGAGTCCTGAAATTCTTCTGGTAGGCCCACAAAGCTTCTAATAGTTTTTTATGCCAATCTCTCTTATTTTCATCTAGTGTTTTCTTCAAAATCTATATCAGTGTCTTGTTGAAAGCTTCAGCCAGTCCATTTGCTCTGGGATAGTAAATTGTAGAGTATCTCCAATCTATCCCATGTCTTCTAACAAAATTGTTGATCTTTGTGCTTTTGAAAGCTGTCCCATTATCAGAGATTATTCATCGCAAATCCGAAATGATAGACAATTTGGCTTTTGAAAAATTGATGGACGTGCAGTGTCGTAACCTCATGTAACGGTACTGCCTTTGCCCATTTGGAGAAGTAATTTGTAGCGACAAGTATGAACCTGTGTCCTTTAGAAGATGGAGGGTCTATCGGACCTATTATGTTCATGCCCCAACAATCAAATGGCCACGAGGCAACAGTTGGGTGTAGCACATTCGGAGGCTGGTGTAAGACCACCCCATGCACTTGGCATTAGTGACATCTTCTGGCTGTATCCATGCAAGAAGACATCATTGCTTGCCAATAATATCTTTGTGTTTTGATCTTCATTTTCATTTTTTGCCCTGACTGGCACCACACAATCCAGCATGTACTTCTTTGACAATATTCCGTGCCTCGGCTCTGCTCAAACATCGTAACCACATTTGGTCGAACGATCTTCTGTAGAGAACATTTCTCACCAGGGTGTAAGAAATGGCCCTTCTTGTGATGTGGTGCACCTTTGACTTGACTTCTGACAGCTTTTCAGTGTGCTAATATTCTATTAATGGCTTGCGCCAATCTTCATTGATGTCTACAACTGTATTTATTGTTTCTTCTTTTCCAAGCTTTTGTAGAGTTTCGAAGTCGTTTCGAGGCAAGACTCGTCTTCCTTGCACCGTGACTTTGATGGAATCCTCCTAGGGACACGCCATTTCCTCAACGAATTTTGCTAGAGCGTCAGCATGAGCATTATCTCGCCGAGGAATTTGGTAGAAAGTCACCTCAAGAATCTACTACAGGAGCTTCATTGTGTATGGATGGTAGTCTGCTAATCTTTATTTCAGAATTCTGTATTGTTCGATGACCTGCTGGATGACAAGTTGAGAGTCACCGTAAATGGCAATGTTTGTTATATCCATTGAGATTGCCAATTCCAATCTGGTAATTAAGGCTTCATATTTTGCTTCATTGTTAGTTCACGGCTCTGTCAGGTGGTATAAGAACCTCATCATACCCTTATCTGGCGTAATAAAGATCAAACTGATCCATGCCTTGCCTGGTATAACTGTGCCTGATCCCTTGTCTTTCCTGGCCGACGAAGCACCATCGAAGTACATTTCCTAGCGCTGAGCACTAGAAAATTCCATTTGTAGTATTTGCTCATCTGGTAACTCGCCGTTGAGAGAGGGCCCAGCTGGCAGTGGGTGCGCAGCGAGAAAATCCGCTAAAATGTGTCCCTTGATAGCGCGGAGGGGAACAAAACTTATATCAAATTGCAATAAGATCATTGATCATCTTGCTGAACGTCTCGAAAGTGTTGGTCGGGTCATCAAATATTGCAACGGATTGACTTTCAAAATCAGAGTAATCTTATGAGAAAGCATAAAATATTAACATGAATCTCAAACTAAGCTTTTGGGCGGCGAAAATTAAGGTCAGACAATGCTTCTCAATAGGTGGATACCTTATCTCCATCGGTATAAGACGACGACTTAAGTAGTAGAGTGCATTTTCTTTTCCCTCCTCATTGACTTGGGCTAAGAGGGCTCCAAGAGAGTCATCCAAAGCCGCGGTATCAATGGTTTCCCCGGGATAGGGGCTGCCAAAACAGGAGGTGTCATTAAATATTGTTTAACGTCCTCAAAAGCCCGCTGGCATTTCTCTTCCCAAATAAAATTGGCGTCTTTTTTAATTAATGACGAGAAAGGTTGACACTTACCTGAGAGATTAGAAATAAAGCGTCTGAGATATGCCAACTTCCTCTGAAAGGAACGTAGTTATTTCAAGGTTTTAGAGGGAGGCATTTCCAAGATAGCTTTAATCTTATCCTGGTCGATCTCGATTCCCCGATGACGAACAATGAATCCTGGAAATTTCCCGAAGGTAACGCCAAAGGCGCACTTTAAGGGATTCATTTTAAGTTCATATCCTCGTAATCGCTTAAACACGATTCTCAAATTGTACAAATTGTCTATTTTCCGTTTACTTTTGATAACTAGATCATACACGTAGCATTCTACTTGATTGTGAATGAGGTCATAAAAAATCCTTGTCATTGCACGCTGATATGTTGCTCCAGTGTTTTTTAGGTCGAACAGTATGTAGGAGAAAATTCCAATCGGCGTTCTGAAAGCTGTAAGTGCTGCATCCTTGGGAGCCATCTTAATTTTGTTGTATCCCGACGATCCGTCCATGAAGGAGAAAATCTCATGTGTTGAAGCGATATCCACCATCATCTCTGGTATATGTAGTGGAAACTCATCTTTTAGACATGCCTTGTTCAAATCTCTGAAGTCGACACAGACACGGATTTGTTCATTTTTCTTCTTAACAGGTACAATGTTTGCTAGCCACGTGGGGTATTGCTCTTCTTTAACAAAGTTGGCGTCTATCAACTTTTTCACTTAGGCGGTGACTTGTTGTTCTATTTCAAGGCGCATTCTCCTGGGAGCCTATTTTACTGGGGTTATATTCTTATCCACCCCAAGTTTATGGACTGCAACCTCTGCTGACAGTCCTGGCATTTCATCGTAGCTCCATGCGAAGCAATCTTTAAATTCTGTTAATAGTTTGACCAATTCTGCAGATTCTTCGTTATCAAGTAAGGAACATATAAATGTAGACCAAGGTTGCTCTTCAGTCCCGAGGTTAATCTATTTCAATTCATCGATATTAGATTTAATTTCCTCCTTAAATTCTGGGGGAGCATCTTCTATTGGTTGATTAGTATAGTCATCCTTTACATCGAGGTATCGAGGCAATACGCCTTTGATTCACCAGTACAACCATGCAAATTTCAGAATCATCGACTGGTCCAACTGTACCAAATCCGAGAACTTTTGAATTGGGAGTTCGACTTTTAGCATTCCATAGTTTTTCAAAAAGTTGAAATTTATTATTTGACATTTTTTTTGGTAAGTGTCCCTGTTGAAATAAATTTTGAACACAAGGCGAGAAGTAACCAAAAGGCAATTCCATTAATTCATTAATATCAACATCCAAATTTACATGTTTTTCAAGCTCAGTAGAGGTAGAAGCACAGTAAAATTTTATCGGCTTTGAGCCAACACTACGGACTTCCTTGACCTCTAAACTCTCAACCTTTTGAGGGAGAATCGGAGTAAGGGTCATAGTATTCACATAGTGGTTTATCCAATCATAAATTGTTTCATATTCATTCCTCTCTGTATCTTCTAGGGATATCTCGTACAGAGGTTTCTTTTGCTTCATCATCATTATTTCATCTTCAGAACTATCTTCATCACCAATGTTGATGGTTGGCCTAGTCCGTTAAATAATTAAATTGATCTTTCCTCGTCCTCGTCCCCGACCTCGACCTCGGGGGCGTGAATTAGAAGAACATCCACCAACTCTTTGTAAGGGAGTGGTAGAAGGTTGTTGAAGCAGAGTTGTTTGGCCTCCTCATGGTGATTCCTCTGAATCTTCATTTCTATTTTTCAAAATCTCGCGCGAGAAGACTGTTCTTTGGAGGCGCATAGTAGGCAGCATCTTCATGGATACCAACTTCATGCACTGAAAATGGTTGTAGGTCTCCCTTGATGCAATTT
>NW_018226952.1:168648-174368 GCF_001263595.1 Phalaenopsis equestris
GAGTAGCAAGTCTTCATCTGTGAAGGTTACCCCTGACTATTCTCTCAATGAGTAAACTTCATCTGAGGATGTGCTAGCCAACTGAGCTAAGCAAATTTCTTGATCAAGCAAAGCTATAACCAGAGATTCTCTCATCTCCTTTGACAGGATCAAAGCATCGTCGATGCTCAGTCGGGCAGGCAAATTTCTAAGATGAACTAGCATGTTGTAGTCTACTTTGCATGATCCTCCGATTTTATCTTGATTATGTGGTTCTTCCACTAGCGGAGGTTAGGGTATCTCTTCTCGAGTCATTATCTGTTTTCCTTTACTTGTTGGAGCTATTCTTAGTGGTAACACGTTTCCGTTCCTTAAGTTAACTTTTGTGATTTCTTCTTCTTGAGATATTATTATTGAATCTTTCGGTGTCTCTTCCTCTTCATCGAAAAGATCTAAGTCGATGGCAAGCAGTGTACCATGATGCTCAAAAGTTGGCTCTTCGTCATCGATGCTGTCGTAGGCGATATCATTGATGCCTTCTATGGACTTGACAACGAGTTCATCAGACTAGAGTACAATTTGAGGATCATTTTGGGGATCGAGATCGCGACTAAATCAGTCATAATTAGTTACGTCATCACCAAAAATAGTGAAAACTTAGCCAAAATCACAATCATTACATTCATAAAACTCCGAAAGGACAAAAAGATAATCATACAAAGTCAAGGGTTCGAGGATTTTCTTCCCCAAATCTGAGACAACCAGTCTAGTAGAGGCAGCCCCTATCCTACCCCGTGTGCTATCAATCTTGGCAGGGATGCTCTTCTTTTTGCTCTTTGTCCTTGACGATGACAGATCTTCTGGTGAAATCTTCATCTCGGGCTCGGTGTGCTGCGGACTCTGAATAGAGGCTTGTTTTGATGCAGACTGGATCTTGTTCAGTATTTTCTTGGATGATCTGCACCAAACCTCATTCCATTCTTCTTCAGTATTCATTGAAGCTTCTCTTGATGAATCTTGTATGTGATTAAAGACCCTCTTGAGTTCATCCCAAGTTGTACTCTATCCATCTATTTCGACGTACGGATCAATTGAGGAGATTGACTCGGTCGAAATCATGTTTATGAAACCTTTTTCAGGTTCTCTAAAATAATCCTTTGAGATTGTTATGTTTCCTTACTTGAGGTTCTTCTCGAGCCAGTCCTTAAAGATGAAACACTTGTCTATAGTGTGCCCAAGCAACCGGTGGTATGGGCAATAATTTGGTTCATTCTTCTTATCCACCTCTTCGGGTTTCTTTGGATCAGGTAGTTTGAATTCTGGTTTCTTCATCAAGCTTTTGAATATTTTAGGTATGGCTTCATCCTTGAAGGAATACACAACTTTTTGTAGCTCTAACAGAGATATTCTTTTACCCGCTATTCAAGGTGATCCCTCCTGAGATGGTCGTTGGTTGGATTGACTGTTCTGTTTCTGGGAGTATTGTGACAAAGACTGGAGATGCTCTTCTGCATATACCTTTATCGACTACTCCATATTTCTTTTCAAACACTCTGGTCACCTTAGCCTTTTCATGTGGCTCCATGTGCTTCATTTCTTCATGAAGACTGCTGACTTTACTGAGTAGCTTCTCGAAGGATTTGATAGTGAGTCCCTTAAGCATGAAAGCTACTAGCCCATGAATGTTTTGAGTAAAATCTCAATCGCTTGATGTTTCTGTAGTTGAGGTTCACATTTCATGCTAAGGTTTCTCCACCTCAAAATAGAGTCTGCCAGGGTTTCACTGGGCTTCTGCTTCTCCATCATGAGCTCTCCAATAGACACATGATGTTGTGCCCCGGAAAATCTTTTCATAAAAAACTTTTCCAACTCAGAAAATGTTTTAACTGACCCTTTAGGTAGGTCAGCGTACCAGTCAAAAGCAATTCCTGACAAGCTGCTGACGAACTGTTGGCAGAGTAGAGCTTCGTTATTCCTCGTGTTACCACAACTAGCTTGGAAATGTGATATGTGTTGTTTGGGATATCCAGCGCATCGATTATCTTAAAGTTTGGGGCCACAAAACCTTTGCGAAAAGGGACGACATCGAACTCCTCTGGGTAAGGTCTACCCTTTAAAATTGATGTACCGCCCTTGGACTGGGCTAAGGCATCCCGTACTTGTTCAACCATTTGCTTGAACTCTTTTCCTGGCATGGCACCCTGGCATGGCACGCATGGCACCTGATGGAGAATCTTTCTTTGGTTGTTCATCTCTGTCTACTGAAGTAGCCTCCCTTCTTTCATCTATGATGTGTTGTGTATGATTTCTGGCTGATTAATATCTGAAGAACCTAATCTTGGTGCTTGTGATTGCCCCTCAATGGTGGCCATGGCAGTCATAGCTGTAGTCATCTCTTCTATTCTTTTCTCCAGTAGACTGACATGTTCATCCCTTAGGAGGATTACCCTACGCAGCTCATCTACGGCGTTCACTTTGGTGTGGGGTTGAGCCTCGCGCGCAGATGTGGTAGCTCTGGTTTTGAATACATGGACATCCATGAAATCCTCCTCCAAGTAATCACTGTAATCAAAATCTTCATTGTCACTATTGACGGAAACTCCGTGCTCTCGAGCTAACTCAAAAATCTCAATCCTGTGTTTCTCAACTTTTTCCTCAATTATTGATTCTTTGATTGCTTTAAGATCTGGAGGACCTTATAGAGGACCCTGATGGACGTCCTCTACTTGTTCCTCCATCTCGTTGGCTGTTGTCGTGACGATGTCAGATATTTCAAGCACTGGTTTTACTTCTTGTCTTGCAGGCTCACTGAGCTATATTGGTGCAGCGACCTTGAGTACCCATACCCTCTTCTTCTTTGACGATGATGGCTCAGAATGGGACGTCTTAGTAGAGACATTGGTATGTCGAGGGAAGGTATGCTCCCGTGGTGTAGACCGACTACAGTGTCAGGTAATCGTTTTGTCTTTCTTTTCGGTATTGCAGGAATGACGGGTAAGCTCCTTGGACCCAGTCTTGACTTAATCGTTTGGCGACCTGCGGTCCTTGTGGTGGTACGATCGGTGGTGACTATAGTAGTATCAATTTGATTTCCCAAATGGAACTAGACGGGAATATGGGTAGGTGACTTTTCAGTTGACTTGTGAGACTTTCTAATGGACTTAACATCCTTCAAAATTTCTTCTTTCATATGAGGGGAAATCACATGTCCCACTCATTTAAGTAACTCACTAACAGAACATCCTTCTTTAGTAGCAACTGCACTAACTCGGGTGGGGTGATGGGAATGAATTTCTTTCCCTCCTCACTGTGTCCACGGAGGGATGGTAATACGGCAGAAATCTTCCAGATACTCTTATATCCATCAGTATCCGTCAAAGGATGGAATCTACTCCCTCGTAGGAGTGGATAAATTTTTGGTAACACCTCTTCAATTCGATGAGGCTCCTTCTCAACGGGTCTGGCTCCTTCTCAACGGGTGTGCTCTCAGGAGTCTGGGCTTTGATGGCCCTCCGAACTCTTCTATTGTGGTTCCTTCTCTGAGTTTGGGTTAGAGATACAGTCCTTGAGCTCGACCTGATTTCAAACACGGATGGTGGGAAAGTCAATCCCTCAGTCAGGTCTTCAACGACCATCACTTCTTTCCCCTTAGCAGTAACGGGCTAGCAGGTTTGATGGGTGTCGCGACGGTAGTAGCTTTAGCCTTCTTGCAGACAGGAAAGTCCTGAAGGCAGTTCAAACTGAATTCTACAGACGGTTCTTGCATTTCTGGAGCAGCGATCTTCATTACCACGAATGGGGCTTTCTCGAGGATGACCTTGAGATCTTCAAATTCAGCTCCAAATTTGATGGTGGGAGTGACGTTACAGGCACTGCGGTCCGTTGGCAGATTATAGGAAAAGGTCAGCGTTGGGTAGGCCATTGCAGCGGGCTTCAAAAAAGAAAGTTTCAGGGTTAACTATATGACCAAAAACCTCATAATCTTTAGTGCAAGCACTAAAAATAGAGGTTGATCTGTAGACCGGGCGGGTCTTAATTTATTGGTATTTTCCTTTGTCTTAAAAAAAGTGTAAAATTTAATTAATATAAAAAAATTTCAAAGTGCGCACGACACAACACGATTCAGTTTAATTTGCGGAATAGAAAATCAAATTTGGAAGAGAAATGTGAAATATTTTAGGACCCAGTGTGGGACCCAATTAGTGGCAGAAAATCCCCAAGTGGAACTAGTCCGCCGACACACCTATTGGGGATCCGACCCCATATAAAAAATTAAAGAGTCCTAAATGACCTTCTGAACCCCTATGTTCAAAGATGGTTGAACAGCTAGTCCTGAAGTATAAAGAGTTGGCTGTACTTTCCCAAGACAGAAATGGGTAAAGTATGTCAACGGAAGAAGGGTAATTTGGTCCAAGAGGGACATGGACACATTACTTATGTGTAAAAATAATATTTCTTAATTTGAATGGAGAGAAAAGCACATCTGGAGCGGATTCACCACAAGCTGTCGACGAGGAAAAGTGGGGTTTGTTTGTGGGGAGTTGCCCGTAAGAAGCTGTCGGTCGCCGGAATCGAAATCCTGTCGCCCGCTTCAGAAGGACATTGAAGTATGAAATCAAACTGACCCCATATTTTTCCAAGGTTAAAATGAAAGAGCACTGTACCTCAAATCTTGTATCCATCCCGAAAGATAAACACAAGACTTGAGGATGAGGCTCGATCAAATAAACTAAAGAAAGTATGACGTCCGTTTGGTCTGCGAAACCTTTGTACTTGCCGACAAGTTCCCCTATTTAATAAAAAGGATTAAATAGAGTTTATATTAAGTTGGGTTCAGACATGCTTCCTATAAGGGCAAGCCCCTATAGTTAATTACATCTTAAATGACCAAAGTCATCTAAGAAGACTCTCAATAAAAATCAAGAAAATATTATCTTTAAGGGGTTTCAAAGGATAGGACTCTTCATTGAGATCGAACGTAGAGGTATGAAAGGGGATTGGTTCAAATTTGGAACATTTTATTGTAGAATCCAAAGGAGGAAGAACTAGTGGATGTCATGGATCCAGAGGCGAACCTCGAACCTCGGCCAAGCTATCCTAATATTTGGCTTCAGCTTTGAGGAGAAATGTTTAGGTGTTTCATCCGTTTAGGTGTTTCATCCTGTCAGTTTCATCCTGTCAATTTTATTTATTATGGATTACATTCGTGTGAAATGATCACAAAAATAGCCTGGAAGATGTGAGGGTTTAGGTCGTGACAAACGACAACCTCGTAATCCTAAGACGAGTTAGGGCTTATATTATATAACAGGGTTATACAAAGGCCTAATGATAAGGTGAGGATTTACGTTGCATAAGTAAGCAACCTCAAAGTCCTATGGCTTTGTTGTTTAAGTCTAAGGAAGCAAGATTGGTTTAGCTGGGGAAGATAAGTTTTACGGTTGAAGATGGGCGTACTGCCCACCATGCTAGTCCCAAGCTCCTGCCGAGATGAGTTTAAGTTTTCTAATGTGTCAAGTTATAGTGAACCTATGGTTGAAGCTCTTTAAATTTTATGAGGGCATATTAAAGTTGATTAGAGCGACACCGGTTAGGATCCTACGGTTCCCTTGTTCCGGCACCACTATTTTCTATTGGATTCACTTAGTCCAAATGAACTTACTAAACTCAACTTAATGAGTTCCATAATTTCATTTAAATCGTGTGAAGCCTCGTTAGCAACCGTAGGTTACCTCCTCCGA
>NW_018226952.1:174387-175277 GCF_001263595.1 Phalaenopsis equestris
GTTAATTTAGTTGAAGTTGTAGTTTTGTAGGGTTCTAATAAACAATAATGTTGTAATTTTGACAGATCAACAATGGTCCACTCAATGACAATACCTCCGAAAGAGCAGTTGGTTTATTTTAGTTTTTGTTTCGGGTTATGGTTATGGTTAACATGCAAGTTTATGTAGTTAAATGCAAGCATGAAAAATGTAAGGAAAATGCAAAAGAATGACTGTACTATAAACTGTAAAAGCGTACCTAGCGAGTCGTCTCGTTCCACCACCTGAAACATAAAAATGCATGTGAGGGCATTTATGAAGAGAAGGAAAAGTAGAGTTCCGATAATTTTCCTAACCCTATGTCATATCTTGGCCAGTACTTAGAAGTTTAATTAAGGATGACTTTATAAAGCAAGATATATTAAGTTTGGTAGATCTTTGAAGTATCCAACAGATCTAGAGAATGAAGCAGGATCATGCTACTCTCTCGCTGCCTGGTGGAAAATCCCGAGTTATTTTTAAACTTATTATGTTGCTTAATAATTCATCTTATAAATTCCCTTAATGTTCAGTGAACATTGATGTCTCAATTATCCCTAAGAAATGAGTAATTATCGTTTATCATTTAATTTGAAAATTATGTGAGTGAAATCCCTTGAAGGGGAAGTTAGTGTAATTTGAACACTTAGCCAAATTTTTAATCCTAATTTGGCTTAGTGGTGTTTCAAGGATGTTTGATTTAATTATGTTTATTTCTCTAAACCTCATTTAGTCATTTTTGATTTAGCCTAAGTCACCACTAGCCCTTAAGGCTTAGGTGAGTGTCTTAATTAGTTTTGAAAAGGGTTAAACCTTAAGTGGTCATGATTCATGATTTGGATTTTATTTGAAAATCAAAATAGGGGTATTAA
>NW_018226952.1:175303-178375 GCF_001263595.1 Phalaenopsis equestris
CTAAGTCCAGGATCATTTAATTTTAATAAACTTCCAATTTTTTTTAATGATTTAGAAATTTATTAACTTATCTTTTTAATGAGGAAAATGAAATTGGTTTCTACCAATTAACCCCTTGTATTTCAAGCATCAAATGAATTGACTAAGATCAGAGGTTACCCATTCCCCTCCTTGATTTAAGCCTAAATGTTAATTAAGGCTAAATTTCCAAAATTACACATTTGCCCCTAAGGCTCTAACATCTCATAATTTGTCAAATTCAATTCAAACGACTTTGAAATTTTTATCCTACCTCATTCATGTGTCAATTGAGACATCAGAGGAGAAAATATGATTTTTTAGAATTTAGTTTATTTTATACAATTATTTTCATGAAAAAATAGGATTTTTGAAAGAAAATTCCTAACTTGACCAAGGTAAATAATAATCGCTTGAAATTTTTACTGGAAATAGAATTAGACGAGAGAAGCCTTTGAATCAAATTTCATAATTGTTTGAATTCTCGGTGATTATTAGAATTATTTTAAGTTCTGGGTTATTTAATAAAAATAAAATATTTTAAATGATGAAAATTAAGTTTTGTATTTTTGGAAAATCTCTCTAAGGTCAGACGACTTAGAGGAGCAAATTTTATAATTTTTTTGATTTTTCTTTGATTTATTAGAATTATTTTCGTGAAAACTCATTTTTAGCCTTTAAAAATTATTTTAAACATTTAATTTTAAGCTTTGGAATTCAACATTTTTATTTAGAAAATCAGGAAAAATATTCTAATTGTTCCTAAGTAATTAGGAAGCAATTTAGAATATTTTCATGAGTTTTATTACTTTTGTGATTTTTATGAATTTTTACTTATTTAAATATTTAAAATAGGCTAAAAATCAAGTTTTTTATTTTAAATATAATTTTACTTTTATAAAATATCCCTGATCATAGAGAACTAAAAAAACTAGTGTCATAATTTTTTGAGTTTTATTTTGATTTTTTAAAAATCATTTAAATGTCAAAAGTGGTATTTATCATTGAAAATCAATTTAAGTTATCAAATGAACTCAAAATATTTTGAACTTTTTATGATGAGTTCTCTGGATCACAAATCACAGTGGAGATTAAAAATCAAGTCATTTAAATGTTTATATTTTTCAAGATTATTTATTTTAGTGATTTAGTATTTCTAAAATTTAAGAGTATTTTAAATGAATTGACCCATGAAATTATTTCCAAAGGCTTCTCTAGTATTGGTGGACCTTCCAAAATTTTCTTAGGATTTTCTAATTAATATGCTAATTTTCATGAATATTTTAAAGAAATAATGTAGAATAACTTGAAAAATATGGATCTCTGTATAGGAACCTCCTCTGACTTTGGGAAAATCAGAGAATTTTTTCCTTGATAGAGGCTACAAAATGCCAAAATTTCAAGCCACTCTGATGTGCGAATATGCATGGAGAATCAAATGATTCAAAATAATTTTTAATTAATTAAAAATAAAATATGCATCAACTGGTCTTGAATTTTATTCCACATTGTTCTGTTCTGTTCATTGAGTAAGAGGGTATTTTTATTTTTTATTTTTTATTTTTTTACACAAAGTTATGAATTTTATAAGTTAAGGGTATTTAAATAAATAAGAAAAAGCCATATTTATCTATTTAAACCGCGCGTGCCACCTCAACCTACGACGCTCCGAAGGCATGCTTGGCGCGCTCTAGTTGGACGCCGCCATCCATGTAGTTGCTGACTCGACCCGTGGTTTTTGTCCTGAAGTGCTGTCCAGCTTGATCTTCTCCGTCCGTTTGATACACGCTCGATCGAATGGCTCCCCATCATCATCCTCGACAGAATGATCTTGTGACCGTCCACACTAAAACCCTAAGATCTCAGCCTAGACTCAACCAAATCACCTCACGTTTGATCTTATGGACTCGTCTAAGTGAGACGAACATATCCATACGGTAATCATGCAATTAAATTAAGCCTAATTAAATGGAGAATTGAAATAGGCTCGGGATGAGGTGAGGTTTTATACCTTTTCTCTGAGAAGTGAAGCTTCTATCAGAGGGGTTTGGCATGTTTGTTGGGATCCAAGGAGGCTAGGGATTGAGTCTCTGGTCTTGGTGTAAGGCCTAAATAGGAATTCAATCACGGTCGGATTTGGGTGTTAGTCTAGCTCTATGGTAGAGGCTCTCTGGGAGGGGGATTTTATGGGGTTTTGGCTTCTTTCACTATTGTGAAGGTGTGAAGGTGTGGGTGAATTTTATTTGAGTTTGGTGGACTGTGGAGGTGTGTTGGGTTCTGTCCTGGTTTTCAGAAAGGTTTCAAGCTCAAAATTGAGCTCCGACAATAAGAATGGGTGAGGACAAATGGTTGGAATGCACTGAGGGGATCTTAGGGAAGCTCTGTGTGAAGTTTGGAGAGGCCTCACAAAGAAAATTTCAGCATACCTCCCATGGCCGTGGAAGGTGATTTTTTATAAAAATGGCCATGGGGTGGTTCTCAGGGCACAAGTTTGGGTGCATTGTGGTGCTTAGGTGGAGGGCAGAGGAGCTCTTCAATTTGATTTGGATGAGATAGCCTCTAGGATTGATTTAGGTGAGGTACCGTGGGGGTGGCTCTCAGTTTTGAGATTTTCCGGCCACTAGGTGGGCGGGCCGGCCAGGGGGAGGTGGCTAGGAGCTCAGGGAACCCATAGGAATCCATCACAATAATTTAATGCAAATGTGCTTTGATTTTGCAAAGATATCTTAAGTATGTGCTTTTTTGGAAATAATATCCCTTAATTTGGGGAACCTTTGGTCCATGGCTTGATTTAGTTTGGTGACTTTAGGGTGGTTAGGTCACATTTAGTGCATGGGTCCGAGTGGGTGCAAATGACCAAAACTTGGGTTTGGTCTAGGCTAGACATGTCAGTTAGATCAAATAAATATTGAATTTGGTGTATATGATCATAAGGAACAGCTTTGGTGAAGAATGGAAGTAGTTTTGAACTCAATTGAAGGGTCAATTTGAGGGAATTTTGAACTTTAATCAATTTGGTCATGTTGGGCTAGGCTTGGGTCTAGCTTGGGTTAG
>NW_018226952.1:178513-185535 GCF_001263595.1 Phalaenopsis equestris
GGGGCTAAATTTGAAATTTGAGAATTTTGGATTTAGGCCAAAATCAAATGGGTATGAGGCTTCACTAAGGTCAATTGATGGTTGATTTTGATGTTTAGGAATGTTATCAATATTTTTCAACATTAATTGAGGCCAATTGACTAGGCTATGGGTCCAATTTGGTGAGATTAGGTCATATGGTCAAAATTGGGGTTTTGACCCAAATCAAAATTGGGCGCAAATCATGGACCAATTGGGCTTGGATTTAGTTTTTCTTGGTCATATAAAAAGTTAATTTGAGTTTAGGATTGAAATTGAGGTCAATTGAGGTCAAATTGATGGACATTTGAATTGAATTTGGGGAATTTGGGCCCTTAAAGACAAATTTGGGGGTTTTGGTACAAATGGGCCCTTAAAGACAAATTTGGGGGTTTTGGTTAAAGATGGTCAAATCGTCAAAATTAGTTCATGTGGTAGTTGAGATAAATGCAATTGGGAATATTTAGGATTTATTGGAATTTTCTGGGAATTTTTGGAATTTTGGGTCCAAGAGGGGTATTTTGGTAATTTGGGGGTGTTTTAGGGGTAAAAGGCCAAGATGGGTTTTTTGGTAGAGTTGAGGTACCAATCATCAAAACCAAGCCATGGAACAATGGAAACCCCATTTTGCGTCCTCTACATAGTGGTCTTAGCCAAACCATAGCCCTAGGGCTAGTAGGTTTAGGGGGCCATCTACATGAGTATCCCAAAAGGTCAAGAGATCTAGGCTAGAAATTTGAGTTTAGGGTTGTGAGTGAATGTGGGTGTATATGAGTGTAGTGAGTGTAGTGAGTGCCTTAGATCCAGACCAACACCCAGGGTTAACCTTAAGGTCCAATAGTCCTAAGGTTGACTCATCTTGAGTTTCCCCCACAGTGACCCTACCTTTAGAGGGTAGGATCAACATGTGGAACTTCAAGTTGAGTAGAGAAGAGTTTGGAATTTCTAGTGGTGAGGGTTCCATGTCTAGTTTTCTAAGAATAGTCAATAGGAAAATCCTGTGGCTAGACCTTTGGCTACTAAAAGGGAAAAAACAAAACCTCAACCAAAAGTGAGGTCAACAGGTTCCCAAAGTTAAAATCAGGCTTGTAGTGTAAAAAGGTGTTAACAATCAGTCACGTTATCTTCTAAATTCAATTAAATGAGTTTAAATGTCAAGCCCAGGTCACGACCAAGCCCTGAACAATCATAATAGGTGAAAAATGGTAACTAGAAGAATTTTGATTTAAATGACACGCATTCTTATTGAAAGATCACATTGTCATCAGTTGTGGGCCCAAAATTAATGGGATATTATCTTCCTAACTTGAACCCATCACTTGAGAATCATTTAATTTTGATTGACTTCCAAGTCATGATAATTAAGGAAATTACAATTTTTTTCTTAATATGGAAAAGTAGGCAAGTGAGTTTTTACCTTTTAATCCCATTGTATTTCAATCACCCAAACATATTCATTAGGAACAAAATTAACCTTTTTCTCTTGGTTAATCCTAAATTTTGATTAAGACATCAAAATCTAAAGTTACCCCTTTGTTACCCCTTTGCCTTTGGGGCTCGGCTCTTCACCTCATAACTCATTAATCAAAAGTTAAATGACTTTGAGAGTTTAGAGTGTCCTATTCTTGGGTCAATTAAAACATGAGAGGAGAAAATGTGGGTTTTTGAAATTTAATTTAATTTAAATAATTATTTAAATTTAGAAAGTAGTATTTTCAAAATTTATTTACTTAACTATCCAAAATAAAGTTTTTATTCATGAGTAAATTATTAGAGGTCCCCTTAGGTCAAAGAAACACTTAGACAAAATTCCATGATTTTTTGAATTAAATCTCTATCATTATTATTTAATTATGAGTCAATTTTAATGATTTAACTAAAGTGTAAAAGAATGTTTAAATTACAAAAATTATATTTATATTTTTTATTAACCTCTTTGAGCTCAGAGAACTCATAGAAACAAATTTGGTATTTCTACAATTTTTAATATATTTATTATAATTATTTTAATGAGAAACTAAGGAAAGTTCCTTTCTAAGCATTTAAAATTTTATTATTAACTTAGAAAAATTAGAAAAAGAAAATTATGTGAGTCCCAAGTGATCAAAAGACCATTAGGCACATTTTGTAAATATTTTTGTAATTTTGGGATTATTAATTATTTTTTAAATTATTTTAAACTCAAAATAATGCTCAAAAATAAATGATTTTCTCAAAAATAAATTTTATTTTTTCTAAGTGCCGCTGATCACAAGGAACTCAGAAAAACATTTTTCATAATTTTTCCAAGTGTATTTAATTTATTAAAATTAGATTTAGACAAAAATAGAAGGTTTGTTAGAAAATCAACTTTAGTGCTCAAACTTAGTCAAATAATTTTTAAATTTTAACATGATTTTTATACACAGTGTGGAATTGATTTTTTCAAATTTTGGTTAGTATTTAATTTACATAATTTAAAGCAAGATGTACACATTTAAGCAAATATAGAAATTTAAAAATTATTTAAGCCATCATGATACTTTTCCTAAGCTTCTCTGACCATAGGAAACTTACTAAAATTGTTCTCATAATTTTTTAAGTGGTATTTCAATTTATATAAATAAAATAAGCCAAAATAGTAAATTTAGCTTGAAAATTAGGGTTAGAGACACAGACATGTCCTCTGACCTTGGAAAAATCAGAGGACATAGCCTCTGTCATGTGGAACAAACCCTCAAAATATCTGAGGAACAAACCCTCAAAATTTCAAGCTCTGGTGAGCAATTCTTGATCATAATGAATTAAAATACAGGGAGTATTTAATTCATTAAAAATCAGAGAGCCATCAAAAAAATTTTATTTTAAGTCCACATTATTCTCCTTTGTTCACTAAGCAAGAGGATATTTTTATTTTATTTTAATGATTTTTCAAGAGAAAAATATGGATTTTTGAAATTTAGGCATTAAAATAAATTCAGAAAATCCATATTTTCTAGTTATCCATGTGGCGCCAACTCATCCTCCGCCACCTCAATCTCAGTAGCTCTGAAGCCTCCATACGGCACTCCGCTATTCGACGCCGCCAACCATGTAGTTACGTATTTAGCCCGCCTTTTCGTTCCATTCACTCGTTTAGCTTGATCTCAACCGTCCACCCAGTACACACGCGATCGGACGGTATCCATTCATCATCCCAAGTGACCCAACCTGTAAGTTGTTCACACTAAAAACTTAAGATCTTAAGCTTGACTCAACCAAATTACATGGGGTTTATTCCTAAACCTCATCTACTCAAGATAAACATATATATATGGCTTATACGGTATGAAATATAGTAAATACGTATGGAAAATCAAAATAGGCTCAGATTAGGGTTGAGAATCAATACCTTTGTCTGAGATTGGAGGCCTCAATCAGATGGTTGTGACAGCTTCAAATGGACCCAACAAACCTCCAAATGAAGTCCTAGGCTCTGGTGAATTTTCTATATATGATTTCGATCAAGCTCAATTTCAGGTGTTGGACTAGAACACTATTTGGGATGAGGCTTTTGTGAGGAATCAACTCCTCTCACTGTGAGAATGGTGTGTGCACAGTTAATTGGAGTTTGGTGGACTGTGGATGTGTGGAGAAATCCATCCTGGTTTTGGGGAAAATTTTAGTGAATAAATTGGCCCTATGGGGTGGATGTGAGTGGTTGAGAGTAAGAGGATTAAACTTAATAAGGTTTGGAGAGGCTCTTGCGAGATTTTGACAGAGTTTCCCCAAGGTTTTCAAGCTTTCCCTTTTTTGGCCATGGAGGGGTCAATTTAAAGCCATGGCTGCCTGGTGGAGCTAAGGGGGGGTTTGATGGGTGAAAAAGTTTGTTGTGGTGGAAGGAAGAAAGGTACAAGCGTTCAATTGGAGTGAGCCAAGTCATAGAGTTCAAATTTTGGGTTTTGGTTATTTGGGGCTCCTTTGGGGTGTATGTTTCTGGTGGCAGAGGCGGTGGCTAACCAAGGTTTGGTCACCTCTAATCTCAGGGAGGTCAGGGGTGGCTAATTATGATTTAAAAAAAGGGGGGGATTAAAAAGATGGTAAAAAAAGAATAAAATAAATATATATATGTATATATATATATATATATATATCTCGGGGGCTCCCGCCCTTTGAAACATCTGTCCCATCCAGCCTCCTGCTGGACCGAGGGGAGGTTTCAGTGGGTGGTGCTGCTACCATCTTCCCAAAGGCACTAGTTTCTGCCTCCTTTAGCATTGGGAGTCAGCTTCTCGTGCTCTTCTTTCTAGTTCTCAGATGGATTTTAGTGTTCCATTGGTCTTTCTAGTTTTTGCCTGCTCTTGACCTCACTTTTGGTTGAGGTTTATTTTTTCCTCTTTAGTAGCCTAAGGTCTAGCCATAGGAATTTCCTATTGACTATTCTTAGAAAATTAGACAAGGAACTCTCACCATTAGAAATTCTACACTCTTCTCTACTCAACTTGGATTTCCACGTATTAGTCCTAACCTCTGGCATTTAGTAGGTGTGATCACTATGGGGGAAACTCAAGATGAGTCACCCTTAGGACTACTGGACCTTAGGGTTGACTTTGGATGTTGGTCTAGGGCTAAGGCACTCACTTGCAATCACTTGCACTCAAAATCACTCACTACCCTAAACCCAGAACTTCTAGGCTTTGGTCCCTTGATACTTTTGGGAGACTTTTGTAGGTGGTTCCCTAAACCCATTAACCCTGGGCTAGGGTTTAGCTAAGACCACTACATAGAGGACCCATAATGGGTTTTCCATTGGACCATAGCTTATTGATGGTGGTTGGCACTCCAACTCTACCAAGATACCCAACCTACCCTTTTGCCCCTAAATTCCCCCCAAATTACCTAGATACCCTTGGGACCCCAAATTTGGCCAAAATCTCCAAATCTAGCCAAAATACCCAACATTATTTAAAAATCATTTGAAACACCTTGAAAACACTCAAACTACCCAAAACCCCAAATTTTGCCAAATTACCAAAATACCCCTCTATAGCCCAAAATTCCAAAAATTCGCAAAAATTCTCAATAAATCCCAAATATTCCCAATTTTATTTTTCTCAACTACCCATTTTTCTCAACTATTACATGACCCATTTTGGTCAATTTGATCATCTTTAACCAAAACGCCCAAATTTGCCTTTAAGAGCCCAAATTTCCCCAAATTCAACTCAAATGTTCATCAATTTGATCTCAATTGACCCCAATTCCAATCATAAACTCAAATTAACTTTTTATATGGCCAAACTAAATGAAATACAAGCTTAATTGGTCTATGATTTGAACCCAATTTTCATTTAGGCCAAAACCCCAATTTTGACCATATGACCTAATCTCACCAAATTAAACCCATAGCTCACTCAATTGGCCAAAATTTGTTTTGAAAAATCTTCATAACATACCCATACATCAAAATTGACCTTCAATTGGCCTTTGTGAGACCACAATTTGATTTGATTTCAACCTAAGTTGAAATGCCCCAAAAATAGCATCAAATTGGCTAGGACCCCAAATTTCACCAACTTGATTGCCTTAATCCAAAAATTGGCACCCAATTTATGTTGAAAACTCTTCATGAGATTCCTATTGACATTTTTCAACAATCAATTTGGACTTAGCCCAAGGCTAACTCAACCTAGACCGATGTCTAACCCAACATGCCCAAATTGACCAAATTTAAAAAATACTTCAAATTGACCTACCAATTGAACTCAAAATCACTTCAACCGTTCACCAAAAATCTTCATAACAATCATCTACACAATTTTGATCAATCAATTGGGTCAATGTACAAGGCTAATCTAGCCCAAACCCAAGTTTTGGTCATTTGCACTCACTTGAACCCTTTCACCAAAAATTGACTTAACCATGTCTAAGCCACCAAAGTAATGATTTCACAGCCACCAAAACCTTCCTAAAGGCCACGCTAAACCATCCTAAAAGCACCTTGACAAGCTATGGACCAATGGATCCCCAAATTAAGGGATTTTACCCATTTTTGGACCTAACTTGAAATATCTCCAACGTCATCACTGACCCTGTCATCAAACTTGAAATATCTCCAACGTCATCACTGACCCTTGGGAGATAATCATCATTAGCCACCCCTGACTTCCCTGAGTTGAGAGGTGGCCAATTCCTGGCCAGCCAGCTACCTTGGTGGCTGGGAAATGGCCAAAATCATGGCCAAGACAAGGGTTTTTCACCCAATTCAAACCTAAAGGCCAAACAACTGCTCATTGGAGCTTCTCTGCCCTCCACATAAGCAACCAAATGCACCCCTCAGTTGACCCTGAAAGCCAGCCTAGGCCATTTTATTTAAACTCCCTCTCCATGGCAAAAGAGAGAGCCGAAATTCTTTGGGGAGACTCTGTAAGACTTCTTCAAGAGCTTCCTGGAGACCTCTTGAGCTTAACTAAACCTTCCTTAGCCACTCAAATACATTGCTTGAGTTCAATTTTGGAGCTCAATTTCAAGGCCGAAACAGGACATCCTCCAAACCTCCACCAAATTCAAATTAACTATACCCACACCATCCCAACATCAAGAGAAAAAAAATCCCCCATAAAAGCCCCATCGTCTGACCACCCTAAGGTGGACTTCAACTAAACCCCCAAATCAACCTTGATCGAATTTGGGTCTAGGCATTTCACCACGACGAGTGGCTCCATCCCTAGGCTTCTGTCACCCACCTAAAGTTTCTACAAGCATCCAATCGAGGCTACCCCTCTTGGACCAAGGTATTCAAAGTTAACTCTAAACCGAGCTTCTTTTAATAATTCATGAATATAAAGTCAATTTAGGGGTTCATCAACTGTATGGATGTGTTCTACTAGTCAATACGAGCATTTAAAAAAAAATCACTTAATTTCATTAAGAATCGAGGAGAGGAGAACAATGTGGAATAAATTTCAAGTCCATTTGATGCACAAAATATTTTTAATTAATTAAACATTATTTGGAATCATTTGATTCTCCATGCATCCATGCAT
>NW_018226952.1:185545-186847 GCF_001263595.1 Phalaenopsis equestris
CTCACATCGCCTTGGCTTGAAATTTTGACATGTTGTAGTCTCTGTCAAGATAAACATTCTTTGATTTTTCCAAAGTTAAAAAAGGTTCCTATACAGAGATCCCTATTTTTCAAGTTTTTGCACATTATTTTCTTAAAATAATCATGGAAATTATCATATTGATTAGAAAATTCTAAGAAAATTTTGGAAGGTCCACCATGACTAAAGAAGCTTTTGGAAATAATTTCATGCATCAAGTCATTTAAAATGCACATAAATTTTACAAACACTAAATAACTAAGATAATTAATTTTGGAAAATATAAAAATTAAAATGATTTGATTTTTGATCTCCACTGTGATTTATGATCCAAAGAACTCATCATAAAAATTTCAAAATATTTTGAGTTCATTTGACAACTTAAGTTGATTTTTAAAGATAAATACCACTTTTGGCATTTAAATGATTTTTAAATATTAAAATATAACTCAAAAAATTATGAAATTAAGTTTTTTCAGTTCTATGTTATCAGGTGTATTTTCTAAAAATAAAATGATATTTAAAATAAAAACTTGCTTTTTAGCTTATTTTAAATATTTAAATAATTAAAAATTCATAAAAATCACACAAATAATAAAAATCATGAAAACGTTATAAATTCCTTCCTAATTACTTAGGAACAATTAGAATACTTTTCCTGATTTTCTAAATAAAGATATTGAATTTTAAAGCCTAAAAATATTTTTTTTAAAAGCTAAAAATGAGTTTTCAGTAAAATAATTCCAATAAATCATAAAAGAATCATAAAAATATGAATTTATTCCTCTGAGTTCTCAAACCTCAGAGAGATTTTTCAAAAAGACAAAACTTAATTTTTACCATTTAAAATATTTTATTTTTATTAAATAGCCCATAATTTAAAATAATTCTAATAAATCACAGAGAAGTCAAAAAATTATGAAATTTTATCCAAAGGCTTACTTGTCTAAGTCTACCTTCAGTAAAAATTTCAAGGGATTAAAATTTATCTTGGTCAAGTTAAGAATTTTCTTTGAAAAATCCTATTTTTACATGAAAATAATTATATAAAATAAATTAAATTCTGAAAAATCACATTTTCTCCTCTGATGTCTTAATTGACCCATGAATGAGGTAGGATAAAAATTTCAAAGTCATTTGAATTGAATTTAACAAATTAAGAAGTAGGGGAGCTTTAGAAGGAAGATGTGTATTTTTGAAAATGTTTCCTTAATTAACATTTAGGCTTAATTAAAGGAGGGAAATTGGGTAACCTCTAATCTTAATCAATTTATTTGATGTTTG
>NW_018226952.1:186867-189249 GCF_001263595.1 Phalaenopsis equestris
GTTAATTGGTAGAAACCAATCTCACTTTCTTAATTAAGTTAATAAATTTCTAAATTATTAAAATTTGGAAGTTTATTAAAATTAAATGATCCTAGACTTAGGGGTATGACTTTTGAAGCCAATAATTAATCAATTTAATACCCCTATCTTGATTTTCAAATAAAGTTCGAATCATGAATCATGCCACTTAAAGCTTAACCCTTTTCAAAACTAATTAAGACACTCACCTAGGTCTTAAGGGTTTAGTGGTGACTTAGGCTAAATAAAAAATTGATTAAACAAGGATTAAAGAAATAAACATAACATAATCAAACATCCTTGAAACACCACAAAGTTTGATTAGGATTAAAAATTTGGCTAAGTATTCATATTACACTAACTTCCCCTTTAAGGTAATTCACTCACATAATCTTCAAAATGATTGATAAATGATAATTAACCTATTCTTAGGGATAATTGAGAAATCAATGTTCACTGAGCATTAAGCAACATAATAAGATTAGAAAGAGCTCGGGATTTTCCACCAAGCAGCAAGAGAATAACATGGTCCTGCTTCTTTCTCTAGATCTATTGGATACCTCAGAGATTTACCAAACTTAATATGTTTTGCTTGGTAACATGATCCTTAATTAAACTTCTAAAGGACCCGCCAAGATATGACATAGGGTTAGGAAAGCTACCAAAACTTTACTTTTCCTGCTCTTCATAAACTGCCTTGACATGCATTTTAAGTTTCAGGTGGTGGAACGAGAAGACTCGCCAGGTACACTTTTACAGTTTCCAGTGTTGACTTTCTTGTACTTTCATACTGTGTTTCTCTTACTGTACTTTTATACCTGCAAATTTCCATGCTAAACAACGATGTCACCCTGCATAAAAACTAAAACTATCAAGATAGCCACATAACCAAAACCAAAACTAAAATCAACCCACAACATGCAAAATATAAAACAACTCAAAATTTAATCACAATCACCACACAAAACTACAACTTCAACTAAATTAAGACATCTCTACTGGATGATCGGGAATCCCTCAGAGGAGGTAACCTACGGATGCTAACGAGGTTTCTCACGGTCTAAATAAAATTATTGAGCTCATTAAGTTGAGTTTAGTAAGTTCATTTTGACTAAGTGAATCCAATAAAAAATAGTGGTGCCAGAACGAGGGAACCCTAGGATCCTAAACGGTGCCGCTCTATTCAACTTTAATATGCCCCTATAAAATTTAAAGAACTTCAACCATAAAGCCACCTGATTTGACACTATAACTTGACACACTAGAAAACTCAAACTCGTCGCGACAGGAGCTTGGAGCTAGCATGGTGGGCTCCACGGTCATCTTGAACAGCAAAACCTGTCCTCCCCAGCTAAACCAATCTTCCTTCCTTAGACTTAAACAATAAAGTCATAGGACTTTGAGGTTGCTTGCTTATGCAACGTAAATCCTCACCTTATCTTTAGGCTTTTGTACAGCCCTGCTATACAATATAAGCCCTAACTCGTCTTAAGATTTTGAGGTTGTCGTTTGTCACGACCTAAATTCTTACATCTTTCAGGCTATTTGTGCGATAGTTTCACACGAATGTAAGCCCTAACTAATAAAATTGGCAGGATGAAATACCTAAATATATCTCCTCAAAACTGAAGCCAAACATTAGCATAGCTTAGAAAGTCACCGAGGTTCGCCTCTGGGTCCATGACATCCCCTAGTTCTTCCTCTTTTGGATTCTACAATAAAATGTTCCAAATTTGAACCAAACTCCTTTCACACCTCTATGTCCGATTTCATTGAAACGTCCTATTCTTTGAAATTCCTTGAAGATAATATTTCTTGATATTTATCGAGAGTCTTCTTAGGTGACTTTGGTAATTTAGGATGTAATTAACTATAGAGGCTTGCCCTTATAGGAAGCATGTCCGAACTGAGCTTAAAATAAACCCTATTTAATCCTTTATATTAAATAGGGGAACTTGTCGGCAAATACAACGATTTTGCTGACCAAACAGACGTCATACTTTCCTTAATTTATTTGATCGAGTCTCATCCTCAAGTCTTGTGTTTATCCTTCGGGATAGATACAATATTTGGGGTACAGTGCTCTTTCATTTTAAACTATAAAAAAATATGGGGTCAGTTTGATTTCATACTTCAACGTCCTTCCGAAGAGGCAACGGGATTTCGATTCCGGTCACCGATAACTTCTTACGGGCAACTCTCCACAAAACCCACTTTTCCTCGCCGACAGCTTCTGGCAACTCATCTGGGGATGAACTTTTCTCTCCATACAAATCAGGAAATATTATCTCCACACATCGGTAATATGTCCATGTCCCTCTTGGACCAAATTGGCCTTCTTCTGTTGGCATACTTTACCCATTT
>NW_018226952.1:189259-229002 GCF_001263595.1 Phalaenopsis equestris
TGCCTACTTTACCCGTTTTCGTCTTGGGATGGTACAGTCAACTCCTTGGACTTTAGGACTAGCTGTTCAACCATCTTTGAACAGAGGGGTTCAGAAGGCCATTAAAGACTCTTTAAATTTTTATATGGGTCGGATCCCTAATAGGTGTGCCGGTGGACTAATTTCACCTGGGCATTTTCTATCATTAATTGGGTCCCGCACTGGGACCTAGAATAGTTCACATCTCCCTTCAAAATTTGATTTGTTATTCCGAAAATTAAACCAAATCGTGATGTGCTGCGCGCACTTTGAAATTTTCTTATATTAATTAAATTTTACACTTTTTTAAACAAAGATGTTAAAAATACCCATAAATTAAGACCCGCCCAGTCTACAGATCAACCTTTACTTTCAGTACTTGCACTAAAAAATTCTGAGGTTTTTGGCCATATAGCTAACCCTGAAACTTTCTGTTTTAAAGCCTACTACGATGGCCTACCCGATGCTGACTTTTTCTTGCAACCTGCCGACAAGTCACGAAGCCCGTAACATCGCTCCTACCATCAAGTTTGGAGCTGGATTTGAAGATCTCGAGGTTATCCTCGGGAAAACCACATTCGTGGTAATGAACATTGCTGCTTCGGAAATACAAGAATCGTCTGCAGAATTTGGTTTTAACTACCTTCAAGGCTTCCCTGCCTGTAAAAAGGATAAATCCACTGCCTTCGCGACACCCGTCAAACCTGCTATCCCCGCTGCTGCTAAGGGGAAAGAAGTGATGATTGTTGAAGATCCGACTGAGGGATTGACTTTCCCACAACCCGTGTTTGAAATCAGGTCAAGCTCAAGGACTGTAACACTGACTCGAACTCAAAGGAGAAACCGCAATAGAGGAGTTTGGAGGGCCATTAAAGCCCAGGCTCTCTAGGAGACACACGTTGAGGTGGAACCTCATCAAGATGAAGAAATGCTACCAAAAATTTATCCACTCCTGCGAGGAAGTAGATTCCATCCTTTGACAGATACCGATGGATATGAGAGTATCCTGTGGATCTTGTGGATCTCTATCACTTTACTTTATCGTCACTTCATGGACAGAGTGAGGAGAGAAAGAAGTTCACTACTATCACTCGAGTCAATGCAGTGGTCAGAAGGCTTGCTACCAAAGAAGGATCTTCGGTTAGCGAGTTACTTAAACAAGTAGGAGATACAATCCTAAACGAGTAGGGGATGCAATTTCTCCTGGCATGAAGAAGGAAATTTTGAAAGGCGTCAAATCCGCCAGACAATCCCGTATAGACAATCCTGTAAGACAACTGGAGCATCGCCTACTTGCATTCCCGTTTGGCTCCGCTTAGGGAACAGAGTCAATACCAAACACATAATACCGCAGTGATTATTACTGATCATACTGCCACCAGGACCACAAGCCGTCAACTGATTAAGCCGAGACTGGGTCTGAATATCTTACCCGTCATTCCTGCAATCTTAGAGATAAAGACAAAGCGATTACCTGACACTGTAGCCGGGCTACACTGTAGCCGGTCTACACCACGGGGAGCATACCTTTCATCGACATACCGACGTTTCTACTAAGATGCCCCGTCCCGAGACATCATCGTCGAGAAAGAAGAGGGTATGGGTACCCAAGGTCACTGCACCGATACAATTCAGTGAGCCTGTAGGACAGGGAGTAAAACCAGTGACTGAAATATCTGACATCGTCGTGACAATAACCAGCGAGATGGAGGAACAAGTAGAGGATATCCACCAAGGTCCTCCAGATCTTAAAGCAATGAAGGAATCAATAATTGAGGAGAAATTTGAGGAAATTTGAGAAACTCAGGATTGATCAGGATTGAGATTTCTGAGTTAGCTCGAAATCACGGAGTTTCTGTCGATAGTGACATTGAAGTATAAATTTGAAATCACAAGCACAAACTCTTGTCCGACATGCAGGTGGATGTCCATGTGATCAAAACTAGAGCTACTGCATCTGCGCGCGAGGCTCAACCTCACACTGAAGAGAACGCCGTAGATGAGCTACGTAGGGTTATCCTCCTAAGGGATGAGCAAGTAAGTCTACTGAAAAAAAGAATAGAAGAGATGACTGCAGCTATGACCGCTATGGTTGCCATTCAAGGGCAATCACAAGCACCGAGATTGGCTTCTCTAGAAATTAATCAGCCAGAAATCATACACATCATAGATGAAAGAAGAGAGGCTACTTCAGCAGACAAAGATGAAAAACCAAAGAAAGATTCTCCATTAGGTGCCATGCTAGAAAAGGAATTCAAGCAAATGGTTGAACAAGTGCGAGACGCGTTAGCCCAATCTAAGGTGGTGCATCAATTTTGAAGGGTAGACCATACCCAGAGGAGTTCGATGCCGTACCTTTCCCCAAGGGTTTTGTGGCCCCAAACTTCAAGATATTCGATGGGACTGTAAATCCCAGACAACACATAGCACATTTCCGAGCCAGTTGTGGCAACACTAGGAATAATGAAGCTCTACTCTGCCAACAGTTCGTCAGCAGCTTGTCAGGAATTGCTTTCAACTGGTACGTTGACTTGCCCAACAGGTCAGTTAAAACATTTTTTGAGTTGGAAAAGTTATTTGTGAAAAGATTTGTCGGGGCGCAACATCATGTGTCCATTGGAGAGCTCATGATGGAGAAGCAAAAGCTCAGCGAAACTTTGGCCGACTATATTTTAAGGTGGAGAAACCTTAGCATGAAATGTGAACCTCAACTACAGGAACATCAATTGATTGAGATTCTACTTAAGAGCATTCATGGGCCGGTAGCTTTCATGCTTAAGGGACTCACCATTAAATCCTTCGAGAAGCTACTCAGTAAAGCCAGCAGTCTTCAAGAATAAATGAAGCACATGGAACGGCTAGGGGGACCACAGTTTTCAAAAAGAAATCAGGGGAAGACGCGCATATCGAAAAAGGAAAGCAGCCAATAAAGATATATGCAGAAGAACATCGCCAGTCTTTGTCACAGCACTCTCATAAACAGAGCAGTCAATCCAACCAAAGGCCGGGATCACCTCGAATAATGGGTAAAAGAATATCCATGTTAGAGCGACAGAAAGTTGTGTCTTCCTTCAAGGATGAAGCTGTAACTAAAATATTCAAAAGCCAGATGAAGAAATCAGAATTCAAACTACCGGATCCAAAGAAGCCCGAAGAGGTGGATAAGAAGAATGAACCAAATTGAAGAATGAACCAAATTTTTGCTCATACCACCAGTTGCTTGGGCACACTATAGACAAATGTTTCGTCTTTAAGGACTGGCTCAAGAAGAACCTCAAGGAAGAGAATATAACAATCCCGAAAAACTTTTTGAAAGAACCTGAAAAAGGTTCCATAAACATGATTTCGACTGAGTCAATTTCCTCAATTGATCAGTATGCCGGAGTAGATGGATGCAGTACAACTTGGGATGAACTCAAGAAGGTCTTTAATCACAAACAGGATTCATCGAAATAAGCTTCAAAGAATACCAAAGAAGAATGGAATGAGGTATGGAGCAGATCATCCAAGAAGATACTGAACCAGATCCAGTCTGCATCAAAACAAGCCTCTATTCAGGGACCGCCACATACCGAGCCCGAGATGAAGATTTTGCCAGGAGATCCTTCATTTTCAAGGGCAAATAGCAAGAAGAAGAAAAGCATGGCTGCAAAGATTGATAGAACGAGGGGTAGAATAGGGGCTACCTCTACTAGATTGGTTGTCTCGAATTTGGGGAAGAAAATCCTCGAACCCTTGACTTTGTACGATTATCTTTTTGTCCCTCCGGGGTCTTATGAATATAATGAGTGTGATTTCGGGTATGTTTTGACTGTTTCTAGTGATAACGTAACTGATTATGACTGATCTAGCTGCAATCTCGATTCCAAAAATGATCCTCAAGCTGTACTCGAGTCTGATGAGCTCGTTGTCAAAACCAAAGAAGGCATCAATGATATCGCTTACAACAGCACCGATAACGAGGAGCCAATTCTCGAGCATCATGGTACACCACTTGCCATCAACTTAGATCTTTCCGACCGCGACCGAGAGGAAAAGATACCAATAACAAGGAGCCAATTCAAGATAAGTGAGAGATGATCAAATAGAACTCCAATAATGATATCTCAAGAAGAAGAAATCACAGAAGTTAACTTAAGGAGCGGAAAAGTGTTACCACCAAGAACAGCTCCAACAGATAAAGGAAAATAGATAATGACCCGAGAAGAGATACCGCCACCTCCACCAGTGGAAGAGTGGAAGAACCACATGATCAAGATAAAATTTGAGGATCTTAAAAAGTAGACTACAATGTGCTAGCTCATCTTCGGAAGTTGCCTGCCCGACTAAGCATCTACGACGCTCTAATCCTGTCAAAGGAGATGAGGGAAGCTCTGGTTACGGCTTTGCTTGATCCAGAGACTTAGCTCAGTTTTCCAGCACATCCTCAGATGAAGTTTGTTCATTGAAAGAACAGTCAGGGGTAACCTTCACAGATGAAGACTTGCTGCTCGATACTGTTGACCATAACGTCCACTCTACTTCTCCGTCAACATTGGCAGATTTGTGTTGTCCAGAGTTTTAGTAGATCCTCGCGCCTCTCTTAACTTGATGAGCCTACGAACATTAGCCTATTTGGATATTAAAGCTCAAGAGCTTACGACCGATAAGATGATGTTAAGAGGTTCAACCGAAAGGGAGAAAGTGCCCTTGGATCAATTACATTACTTATGAAGGTTAGAGAACTTGTGACAACCTCTAAAATTCATATCATCGACGCCGAGACCTCTTTTAATGCTCTACTGAGTCGACCATGGATTCATGAGCACAATATGGGGCCATCATCTCTACACCAGTGCATCAAATACCGCAAAGATGGTCAAGAGAATTGCATCAAGGGAGACCTACAACCATTTTCAGTGCATGAAGTAGGTATCCATGAAGATGCTGCCTACTACGCGCCTCCAAAGAAGACTGTCTTCTCGCGCGAGATTTTGACAAATAGGAATGAATATTCAGAGGAATCACCAAGAGGAGGCCATACAACTCCTCTTCAAAAATCTTCTACAACTCCCTTACAACGAGTTGGTGGAGGTTCTTCTAGTTCACGCCCCCGAGGTCGAGGCCGGGGACGAGGATGAGGAAAGATCAATTTTATTGTTGAATGGACTAGGCCAACCATCAAAATTGATGATGAAGATAGTTCCAAAGATGAGATAATGATGACAAAGCAGAACAGACCTCAGTACGAGATATCTCTAAAAGATACAGAGAAGAAGGAATATGAAACAATGTATGATCGGATAAACCACTATGTGAATACAATGACCCTTACTCCAATTCTCCCTCAAAAGGTCAAGAGTTTAGAGGTCAAGGAATTCCATAATGTTGGTTCCAAGCCGATCAAAATTTATCGTGCTTCTACCTCTACTGAGCTTGAAAAACATGTAAATTTGGATGTTGATTCTAATGAATTAATGGAACTGCCTTTTGGTTACTTCTCACCTTGTGTTCAAAAGTTAATTCAACAGGGACACTTACCAAAAAAAATGCCAAAAGATAAATTTCAACTCTTTGAAAAATTATGGAATGTTAGGGGTCAAACTCCAAATTCAAAAAAAGGTCTCGGATTTAGTACAGTCGGACCAGTCGATGATTCTGAATTTTGCTTGGTTGTTACTGGTGAATCAAAAGAGGATTGTCTCGATGTAGAGGATGACTCTATTGATCAACCAATAGAAGATGCTCTGCCAAAATTTGAGGAGGAAATTAAATCTACAGTTAATGAATTGAAAGATATTAACCTCGAGACTGAAGTACTACCTCAACCTATATTTATAAGTTCTCTACTCAATGACAAAGAATCTGCAGAATTGATAAAACTATCAACAGAATTTAAATATTGCTTCACATGGAGCTACGATGAAATGCCAGGATTGTCAGCAAAGGTTGCAGTCCAAAGGTTGCAGTCCATAAACTTATAAACTTGGGGTGGACAAGAATATAACCCCAGTAAAACAGGCTCCCCGGAGGATGCACCTTGAAATGGAACAACAAGTCATCGTTGAGGTGAAGAAATTGATAGATGCCAACTTCGTGAAAGAAGAACAGTACCACAGTATCCCATATGGTTGGCTAATATTGTACCTATTAAGAAGAAAAAATGGACAGATCTGCAATTGTGTCGACTTCAGAGATTTGAACAAGGCATGTTCAAAAGACGAGTTTCCAGTACCTATACCAGAGATGATGGTGGATATCGCTTCAACACAGGAAATTTTCTCCTTCATGGACGGATCGTCGGGATACAACCAAATCAAGATGACTCCCAAGGATGCAGCACATACAGCCTTCAGAACACCGATTGGAATTTTTTGCTACACAGTGATGTTGTTCGGCCTAAAGAACGCCGGAGCAACATATCAACATGCAATGACGAAGATTTTTGACGACCTCATTCACAACCAAGTAGAAAACTACGTGGATGATTTGGTCATCAAAAGTAAATAGAAAATAAACCATTTGTACGATTTGAGGATCGTGTCGGAATGGTTACAACAATATGAACTTAAAATGAATCCCTTAAAGTGTGCCTTTGGCGTTACCTCCGGAAAATTTGTAGGCTTCGTTGTCCTTCATCTGAGAATCGAGATCAACCCAGATAAGATTAAAGCTATCTTGGAAATGCCTCCTCCTAAACTTTGAAACAACTACGTTCCTTCCAGAGGAAGTTGGCATATCTGAGACGCTTTATTTCTAATCTCTCAGGTAGGTGTCAGCCATTCTCAGCATTTATTAAAAAGGAAGCCAAATTTATTTGGGAAGAGAAATGTCAGCGGGCCTTTGAGGACGTTAAGCAATATTTAATGACACCTCCTATTTTGGCAGCCCCTATCCCAGGGAAACTGTTGATACTTTATATTGCGGCTTTGGATGACTCTCTCGGAGCCCTCTTAGCCCAATTCAATGATGAGGGTAAAGAAAATACACTCTACTACTTGAGTCGTTGTCTAATACCGAAGGAGATAAGGTATCCACCTATTGAGAGGCATTGTCTGGCGTTAATTTTTGCCGCCTAAAAGCTTAGACATTACATGCTTTCTCATAAGATTACCCTAATTTTGAAAGTTAATCCATTGCAATATCCGATGACCCGACCCACACTCTCCGGACGTTTAGCAAGATGGTCAATGATCTTATTGCAATTTGATATAACTTTTATTCCCCTTCGTGCTATCAAGGGACATATACTAGCAGATTTTCTCGCTGCACACCCACTACCAGCTGGGTCCTCTCTCAACAACGAGTTACCACGCGAGCAAATACTACAAATGGAATTATCCAGTGCGTAACACTGGGAGATGTTCTTCGATGGCACTTCGTCAGCCAGAAAAGACAAAGGATCAGGCATAGTTATACCAGGCAAAGCAGAGATCAGTTTGAAGATCAGTTTGATCTCAGTTTGATCTTTATTACACCAGATAAGGGTATGTTGAGGTTCTCATACCACATGACAAAGCCGTGCACCAAAAATGAAGTAGAATACGAAGTTTTAATCACCGGGTTGGAATTGGAAATCTCAATGGATATAACAAACATTGTCATTTATGGCGCTCCCAACTCGTCATCTAGCAAGTCGCCGGACAATACAGAATTCTGAAACCAAGATTAACAGAATACTATCAGTACACAATGAAGCTCCTGGAGCAGATTCCTAAGGTGACTTTCTACCGGATTCCTTGGGAAGATAATGCCCATGCCGACGCTCTAGAAAAACTCGCTAAGAAAATGGCGTGTCGCCCGGAGGTTTCCATCAAAGTCACGGTGCAAGGAAGACGAGTCTTGTCTCAAAACGACTTCGAAACTCTACACAAGCTTGGAAAAGAAGAAATATTAAATACAGCTGTAGACATCAACAAAGATTGGCGCAAGCCATTAGTAAAATATTTGCATGATGGGAAGCTGCCAGAAGACAAGTCTGAGGCGCACCACATCGCAAGAAGGGCCATGTCTTACGCCCTGGTAGGAAACCTTCCCTACAAAAGATCATTCGACCAGATGTGGCTACAGTGTTTGAGCAGAGCCGAAGCACAAAATATTATCAAAGAAGTACATGTTGGATTGTGTGGTGCTCACCAGTCTGGGCCGAAAATGAAGATAAAGATCAAAAGACTCGAGTATTATTGGCCAGCAATGATGTCTGATTGCATGGATACAGCCAGAAGATGTCACCAATGCCAAGAGCATGGGATTTTCTTACACTAGCCTCCGAATGTGCTACACCCAACTGTTGCCTCGTGGCAATTCTAGTGTTGTGGCCATTCGAGTGTTGGGGCACAAACATAATAGGTTTGATTGACCCTCCACCTTCCAGAAGACACAGGTTTATACTTGCCGCTACAGATTACTTCTCCAAATGGGAAAAGGCAGTACCGTTACATGAGGTTACGGCACAGCACGTCCTTCAATTTTTCAGTCCTTCAATACGTCCTTCAATTTTTCAAAAGCCAAATCTTCTACCGTTTTGAAGTACCGCGAAGAATAATCTTTGACAATGGGACAGTTTTCAAAAGTACAAAGATCAAGAACTTTGTCAGAAGACATGGGAGAGAATGGAGATACTCTAAAATTTACTATCCCAGAGCAAATGGTATGGTTGAGGCCTTCAACAAGACACTGGTACAGATTTTGAAGAAAACACTGGATGAAAACAAAAGGGATTGACACAACAAATTATTAGAAGCCTTATGGGCCTACCGGATGACTCTCAAAACTCCCACTCGGTGTACACCCTATATGTTCGTGTACGGAGCTGAGGTCGTGCTACCGCTAGTGATCCACACACCATCTCTCAGAGTCATCGTTACCAACCAACTCACAACGGAAGAAAGTGCAAAACACAGACTTGAATAACTGGAGAGTCTCAAGGGAAAACGACTAGAAGCCCAACAACATTTGGAGCTCTACTAGGCGAAGATAGTACAGGACCATGACAAATTGGTCCGCCCAAGGACATTCAAAGTCGATGACCTCGTGCTTGTGCTCAAAAGACCTTTTCTTACACACCTCAAAATAGGTGGAAAATTTGAGCCAACTTGGGAGGGAGCATTTGTCGTTGAAAAGGTCTGTCGTTGAAAAGGGGAGCATTTGTCGTTGAAAAGGTCTACACAGGAGGAGCCTACCAGTTAGTGGACTTCCGAGGCGAAAGACCCATGTAAATGGAAAATGGATGATACCTAAAAACCTATTACGCAAGTTGATGCTGCTCAATGCCGCTTTCCTCTGCTTTATTTGAAACTTTGGAACTTTCAATATTCTAGGGTTATCTATGTGGCCAAATGTCTTTGACCGGGTCCAAATTTTGTAATTAACTTCATTATAATGAAAATTTTGATAAAATTTTTGAACATCACACGCTCTCTTTTCTACTTTCGAATTTAAATACCCTATGAATTTGAATACCCAACTAAATTAAACGGAACTCACACATAAAATGAATAATCCTCTTCACCAAAACAAACTAAAATTTACTTTAATAAAGAAATTTTTATGTTCTTGTTCGTGCCAAGCTTTGGCCCACTTACGTTTTTCCTGTCGTCTGCAGAAAAATGTCAGGACAGAGGTTGATCTTTGCCTTCCAGAACGGTTGGAACCTCGCACTGAATTGGAACCTCGCACTTGGAACCTCGCACTGAATGAAGAGATGGCGCCGCAAGGAGGTGTCATAGATTTCAACGTGGATTTCAACCAAGTTGATATCTACTACGAGGGTCCTCTAATGGACGCAGTCAGTTGTAAAGAAAAGGAGGGACTGCCTTCACCGTTGAGGATAACCACTCAAGATAATGTGTCACGCAAAGGTAAAAACGTGATAGCGGAACAAGATCCGATGGAGGGGCCCAGCCGTCTACCCTCCATGGTAGCTACTCCAGCAAGGGACCTGATATCCGCCAGTAATGAACGATTGCTGAATACTTCTCTCCGTAGAACGCAACGCAGAAATACAAGTCAAAAGAAGCAGAGAGCCTTCATGCAACAAGATTGCAAACGCCAGAGAGACGTGAACCATTTTCTTACCCCCATTCCTGAGGGACATATTTATGACCCAGATCTCAGAGAAACTTCTGCCAACCTGCCCACTACAGATGAAGAGTCAGGATTTTTGACAGAATCAGATGCGCTCCCAATTCCAGATACGCTCCCAATTCCAGATATCCAGATATCTTATGCAAGGGTTGCCCAACACGCAACATTGAGGTACCAGCCGGGACATCAGTCATGGGCGCATTTGTAGAATGCCCGAACTGCAACGTTCTGCATCTACATCATTTTAGTACATTAGAAGAATACATTTCAAGCACCAACGAGTCTCAGAGTCTCAGACTCCAGACTTCGACTTCATGACAAATGAGCCATATGTCACACTAGGGACGAATCAGCATGCACCGTGGAGACCAGACTCATACATCCCACTAGAGGCCGAATCTCATGTTCCGGATCGACCAACACCAGTTTGGATTTCCACCGAGGCCCGAAGGAAGGAACGTATGCGGCAGCTGCCAACCCCTGGTATGGTAGAATACTACAAGATAAGCAGAGTAAATATAAGAGAATTCGAGTTCTATGAAGAGGTTCAGGGAAAGTTCATCAACATATTAGAAGGCCTGGACCTATACACCAGGGTTTTCCTGAGACTGATGAAAAGAGCATTCTGGACTGCATCTTCGATTTAAGAGACAGAGGTCGAGTGGGCCTTCTCATGGAGAGGACATATTTCGAGCAGAAGAAATGGTGAGGGGAAAGGGAAGAATCACCATCCAATGAAACTGTTGCTACAACTTCAAAAACAACAGATAGGGGAATCCGCCTGGGATCCTCAGATACGACCAAGTGGATCCGTTACCACCAATGATAAAATGGATGATCAAGAGAATGGTCAAGGGGAATATTCTCCCTGCTACTTGAATTCCTAACAATTCCCTTGAATTCCTAACAGTTGCATCATTAACATTTATGATGAAGGTGACTACATTCCCCCACACATCGACCATCATGATTTTGTGAGACCTTCCTACACGGTCTCGTTCATGAGTAAAAGCAATATTCTATTTGGAAAAGAAATTGATATAGTCGGCCCTGGCTAATTCAGAGGAGCTGTAGAGATTCCTCTTCCAGTTGGTTCAATACTTGTCCTGAAGAGCAATGGGGCAGACATTGCCAAGCACTGCATTCCAGGAGTGCGACACCGTAGGGTGTCTGTAACCTTTCGCAGAATGGACAACAGTATAATACCCTATGGATTCCAGCAGGACCCAGAATTGGAGGAGTTACTTCCATATGAGCTATGAGAAGGTTGTACCTCTAAGTACATGCAAAGGGAACTCTTATCCAGGAGCATGACTTAGAAGGTTAGAAGGCTTAGAAGGTCTGCTTGATCAAGAGCTCAACATACCTGGTACAGAGGGTCACTTTTCTTTAACATCATGACATGTATCTGATTATATTCAGTCTACGATGTACTCATAGCATGAGATGTTTCTCAATGTATTTCGACATGGATTATAAAATGTACCTTTTGAGGCGTTAGCTTATATCTGGTTTATGACATCTCTTTGGGAGCAAATTAATGGAAAATTCTCTCAAATCGTTCCTTTTTGTCAGTTGCCTTTTTGTGCGATGGATGAAGCCACAAACCATGCGATGGTTCAAAATTTCAATGAACAAAGAATGAAACAACAAATTTTCAATAATAAATAAAACATAAATGAAAAATGATCATAAATGAGTAAAGAAAGAAAAGAATTTCTTTTGAAAATCAACCAATTAAAGTTAAAACTTTAAAAACATATTTTGAAAAATTAAATGTGATAAAAACTACAAGAAAATAAAACAGACCTACTAAGAGGATTCTTCTATTTTTGAAATTTCCTACTCTTTGTGCGCGCAGCACAACCATCGTTATCTACACTAACTCTCTGCACATAACCATAGAATTTCACATTCTGCACAAAAACTCACAAAGCTCTACAAATCTTCTTCAACAAAGTCAACATTTCCCCGTGATACACTTTTGCAAATTCAACACCCCAAGCTCTTTATAAATTCTAATTCTTACATCTTTGAATCAGTACCTAAATTCTGATTCTTGTCTTTTGAGGTCGATACCTAAATTTTGACTCTCTCCTTAGAATTGATACCTACATTTCAATTCTCTCATCTTCAAATTGACCTACATTTCAATCCGTATTTCCGAATCAGTTCTACATTTTAGATTCGTTACATTCGAGGTTGGTCCTTACACTCTGACATTCCCTTTTGAGAATTGACCTTCATTTCAATTCTCATTTCCGAATCAGTCATACATTTCTGATTCATTACATTTAAGGTCGGTCCTTACCTTCCGACACTTTCTTTTAAGGATTGACATACATTTTAATTCTCATTTTCACATTTCTGATTCATTACATTCGACGTCAGTCCTTACATTCTGACACTCTCTTTTAAGAATTGACCTATATTTTAATTCTCATTTCCGAATCAGTACTACATTTCTGATTCATTACATTTGAGGTCGGTCCTTACATTCCAACTCTCTCTTTTGAGGATTGACATACATTTCAATTCTCTTTTTCACATTTCTAATTCATTACATTCGAGGTCGGTACTTACATTCTGACACTCTCTTTTGAGAATTGACCTACCTTTCAATTCTCATTTTTGAATCAGTCCTACATTTTTTATTCATTACATTTGAGGTCGGTCCTTACATTTTGGCACTCTCTTTTGAGAATTGACATACATTTCAATTCTCATTTTCACATTTTTGATTCATTACATTTGAGGTCGGTCCTTACATTTTGGCACTCTCTTTTGAGAATTGACATACATTTCAATTCTCATTTTCACATTTCTTATTTATTACATTCAAGGTCGGTCCTTACATTCCGACTCTCTTTTGGGAATTGACAAATATTTCAATTCTCATTTTCACATTTCTGATTCATCACATTTGAGGTCGGTCCTTACATTCAGACACTCTCTTTTGAGAATTGACATTCTCAGTCCAACATTTCTGATTCATTACATTCGAGATCAGTCCTTACATCCTGACTCTCTCTCTCTTTTTAAATTGATATCTAAATTTCAATTCCCACCTCGGGGTCAGCACTTGCATACTGGTTCCCATCCTCTAGAGCATTCTAAAATTTCATAACTCAAAGTCCACTTTCCAATCCCCAGCGAGAGCCCCCACTTCTTGACTTAATCAAACACTCACCTCCTAATTCCTCAGCTTAAAAAAATCACACACACAACCCTAAACATATTTCCGGGTCTGTTGACTTAGGATTTTGTATTGGTTTTTGTTGATCTCGTCGGTCAACGCCATTACAAGCGGTGTGCTTTCCCAGCACACCACACCTATTGGGTTCCATTTGTTGACCTCACTTTTGGTTGAGGTTTAGTTTTTCCTCTTTAGTAGCCTAAGGTCTAGCCATAGGACTTTCTTATTGACTATTCTTAGAAAATTAGACATGGAACCCTCACCATTAAAAATTCTACACTCTTCTCTACTCAACTTAGAGTTCCATATATTAGTCCTAACCTCTGGCATTTAGTAGGTGTGATAACTAAGGGGGAAACTCAAGATGAGTCACCCTTAGGACTGCTGGACCTTAGGGTTGACCCTGGATGTTGTTCTAGGGCTAAGGCACTCACTTGCAATCACTTGCACTCACAATCACACACTACCCAAAACCTAGAACTTCTAGGCTTTGGTCCCTTGATACTTTTGGGAGACTCCTGTAGGTGGTTCCCTAAACCCATTAGCCTTGTGCTAGGGTTTAGCTAAGACCACTACATAGAGAACCCATAATGGGTTTTTCATTGGTCAATGGCTTATTGATGGTGGTTGACACTCCAACTCTACCAAGATAGCCAACCTACCCTTTTGCCCCTAAATTCCCCTCAAATTGCCTAGATACCCTTGGGACCCCAAATTTGGCTAAAATCTCCTAATCTAGCCAAAATACCCAACTTGATTCAAAAATCATTTCAAACACCTTGAAAACACCCAAACTACCCAAAACCCCAAATTTGGCCAAATTACCAAAATACCCCTTTATAGCACAAAATTCCAAAAATTCCAAAAATTCCCAGAAATTCTCAATGAATCTCAAATATCCCCAACTCCATTTTTCTCAACTAAAGTATGACCCAGTTTATTCAATTTGACCATCTTTAACTAAAACCACCAAATTTGTTTTTAAGAGCCCAAATTTCCCCAAATTCAATACAAATGTTTCAATTTAATCTCAATTGACCCCAATTCCAATCATAAACTCAAATTAACTTTTGATATGGCCAAACTAAATGAAATACAAGCTTTATTGGTTTATAAAGCTTACCCAATTTTGATTTAGGTCAAAACCACAATTTTGACCATATGACCTAATCTCACCAAATTGGTCAAAACCCCAATTTTGACCAAACCCATAGATCTCACAAAATTAAACCCATAGCTCACTCAATTTGCAACAATTTGTGCTGAAAAATCTTCATAACATCCCCATACATCAAAATTGACCTTCAATTGGCATTGGTGAGACCTCAATTTTATTTGATTTCAACCTAAGTTCAAAAGCCCAAAAAATAGCCCCAAATTGGTTAGGTCCCCAAATTTCACCAAATTGATTGCATTAATCCTAAAATTGGCACCCAATTTATGTTGAAAACTCTTCATGAGGTTCCTATTGAAATTTTTCAACAATCAATTTGGACTTAGCCCAAGGCTAACCCAACTTAGACCCATGTCTAACCCAACATGCCCAAATTGACCAAATTTCAAAAATCCTTCAAATTGACCTACCAATTAAACTCAAAATCACTTCAACCCTTCACCAAAAATCTTCAAACAATCATCTACACAATTTTAATCAATCAATTTGGTCAATAGACATGGCTAAGCTAGCCCAAACCAAAATTTTGGTCATTTTCACTCACTTGAACCCTTTCACCAAAAATTGACTTAACCATGTCTAAGCCACCAAAGTAATGATTTCACAGCCACCAAAACCTTCCTAAAGACCAGGCTAAACCCTCCTAAAAGCACCATGACAAGCTATGGACCAATGGATCCCCAAATTAAGGGGCTTTACCCATTTTTGGACCTAACTTGAAATATCTTAAACATCATCACTTACCCTTGGGAGATAATCATCATTAGCCACCCCTGACTTCCCTGAGCCAAAAGGTGACCAATGCCTGGCCGGTCAGCCACCTTAATGGCTGGGAAATGGCCAAAACGATGGCCAAGACAAGGGATTTTCACCCAATTCAAACCCAAAATCCAAATCAGCCCAACTGCTCATTGGAGCTTCTCTGCCCTCCACAAGAGCTTCCATGCCCTCCACAAAAGCAACAAAATGCACCCCTCAATTAACCCTAGCAGCCAGCCTAGGCCATTTTATTTAAACTTCCCCTCCATGGCAAAAGAGAGAGCTTAAAATTCTTTGGGGAGACTCTGTAAAACTTCTTCAAGAGCTTCCTAGAGACCTCTTGAGCTTAACTAAACCTTCCTTAGCCACTCAAATCCATTGCTTGAGTTCAATTTTGGAGCTCAATTTCAAGGCTGAAACAGGACATCCTCCAAACCTCCACCAAATTCAAATTATTTGTTCCCACACCATCCCAACATCAAGAAAAGAAGATCCCCCATAAAAGTCCCATCATCCGACCACCCTAAGGTGGACTTCGACCAAAGGTGGACTTCGACCCCTAAGGTGGACTTCGACCAAACCCCCAAATCGGCCTTGATCAAATTTTGGTCTAGAAATTTCACCAAGACCAGAGGCTCCATCCCTAGGCTTCTGTCACCCACCTAAAGCTTCTACAAGCATCCAGTTGAGGCTACCCCTCTTGGACCAAGGTATTCAAAGTTAACTCTAAACCAAGCTTCTTTTAATTATTCATGAATATAAATTCAATTTAAGGGTTCATCAACCATATCATCAACCATATGGATGTTCAATTTAAGGGTTCATCAACCATATGGATGTGTTCTACTAGTCAATACAAGTTCACTCAAAAAAAATTCACTCAATTTCGTTAAGAATTGAGTGAGATATTAGCGTTTTAAAATGGAAATTTTTTGGGTCCAGTTCATTTGGGACGATGACCCGTGACCGTCAGATCGAACGTGTATTGATCAGGTGGCCCAGATCGCGTCGGACAGACCGCGGTCCGACATGGGTTGGAATGAGCTGGCTGGTGGCGCCAATCACACAGCGACACATGGCATATTCGACCCGTACGAGGTTGACATGGATAAGTAGGAAAATATGGGTCTTTTCTTATTTATTTAATCCCCAAGACTTCAAAAATACATAACTTTATGTAGAAAAGTCACAAAAATAAAATAAAAATATCGACTTGCTCAGTGAATAGAGGAGAACAATTTAGAATAAATTTCAAGTCCATTTGATGCACAAAATGTCCATTTGATGCACAAAATTGCACAAAATATTTTTAATTAAATAAACATTATTTGAAATCATTTGATTCTCCATGCATATTGACACCTTGGCTTGAAATTTTGGCAAGTTGTAGCCTCTGTCAAGGGAAACATCCTCTGATTTTTCCAAAGTTAGAGGAGGTTCCTATACATAGATCCAAATTTTTTAAGTTTTTGCACATTATTTCCTTAAAATAATCATGGAAATTAGCATATTGATTAGAAAATTCTAAGAAAATTTTTTAAGGTCCACCATGACTGAAGAAGCTTTTGGAAATAATTTCACGGGTCAAGTAATTTAAAATGCAGTTAAATTTTACAAACACTAAATCACTAAGATAATTAATTTTGGAAAATATAGACATTTAAATGATTTGATTTTTAATCTCCACTATGATTTATGATCCAGAGAACTCATTATAAAAATTTCAAAATATTTTGAGTTCATTTGACAACTTAGGTTGATTTTTAAAGATAAATATCATTTTTGGCATTTAAATGATTTTTAAAAATTAAAATAAAACTCAAAAAATTATGAAATTTAGTTTTTTGAGTTCTCTGTGATCAGGGGTATTTTCTAAAAATAAAATGATATTTAAAATAAAAAATTGATTTTTAGTCTATTTTAAATATTTAAATAATTAAAAATTCATAAAAATCTCAAAAATAATAAAAATCATGGAAATGTTCTAAATTGCTTCCTAATCACTTAGGAACAATTAAAATACTTTTCCTGATTTTCTAAATAAAGATATTGAATTTTAAAACCTAGAAATAATTTTTTTTAAAAGCTAAAAATGAGTTTTCACTAAAATATCTCTAATAAATAAAAAAAAATCATAAAAATATGAAATCTGCTCCTCTGAGCTTTCTAACATCAGAGAGTTTTTTTAAAAAGGCAAAACTTAATTTTAACCGTTTAAAATATTTTTTTTATTAAATAGCCCAGAACTTAAATTATTCTAATAAATCACAGAGAATTCAAAAAATTATGAAATTTGATCTAAAGGCTTATCCGGTCTAGGTCTACATCTAGTAAAAATTTCAAGGGATTAAAATTTACCTTGGTCAAGTTAGAAATTTTCTTTGAAAAATCTTATTTTTGCATGAAAATAATTATATAAATAAATTAAATTCTGAAAAATCACATTTTCTTCTCTGATGTCTTAATTGACCCATGAATGAGGTAGGGCCTTAATTAACATTTAGGCTTAATTTAAGGAGCAAAAATGGGTAACCTCTATTCTTAATCAATTCATTGGATGTTTGAAACATAAAGGAGTTAATTGGTAGAAACCAATCTCACTTTCTTAATTAAGTTAATAAATTTCTAAATTATTAAAATTTAGAAGTTTATTAAAATTAAATGATCCTGGACTTAGGGGTATGACTTTTGAAGCCAATAATTAATCAATTTTGAATCATGACCACTTAAAGCTAAAACTTTTCTAAACTAAATAAGACACTCGCCTAGGTCTTAAGGGCTTAGTGGTGACTTAGGCCAAATCAAAATTGAATAAATGAGGATTAGAGAAATAAGCATAATTAAATCAAACATTCTTGAAACACCACTAATCTCCATTATGATTAAAAATTTGGCTAACTGTTCAAATTACACTAACTTCCCCTTTAAGGGAATTCACTCACATAATCTTCAAATTGAATGTTCCTGCTCTTCATAAACTGCCTTGACATGCATTTTAAGTTTCAGGTGGTGGAACGAGAAAACTCGCCAGGTACACTTTTACAGTTTTCAGCGTTGTCTTTCTTGTACTTTCATACTGTGTTTCTCATACTGTACTTTTATACCTACAAATTTCATGCTAAACAACGATGTCACCCTGAAAACTAAAACTATCAGGATAGCCACATAACCAAAACCAAAACTAAATTCAACCAAGATAAAATTCACCCCCACAACATTCAAAATATAAAACAACTCAAAATTTAATCACAAATACCACACAAAACTACAACTTCAACTAAATTAAGACATCTCTACTAGATGATCGGGAATCCCTCAGAGGAGGTAACCTATGGTTGCTAATGAGGTTTCCCATGGTCTAAATGAAATTATGGAACTCATTAAGTTGAGTTTAGTAAGTTCATTTTGACTAAGTGAATCCAATAGAAAATAGTGGTGCCAAAACGAGGGAACCGTAGGATCCTAACCGGTGTCGCTCTAATCAACTTTAATATGCCCCTATAAAATTCAAAGAACTTCAACCATAGGGCCACCTGACTTCAACCATAGGGCCACCTGACTAATTGGTGTCGCGGCAGGAGCTTGGAGCTAGCATGGTGGGCAACACGACCATCTTCCACAGCAAAATCTGTCTTCCCCAGCTAAACCAATCTTCCTTCCTTAGACTTAAACAACAAAGCCATAGGACTTTGAGGTTGCCTTCTTATGCAATGTAAATCCTCACCTTATCTATAGGCTTTTGTACAACCCTACTACACAATATAAGCCCTAACTCGTCTTAGGATTCTGAGGTTGTCGTTTGTCACGACCTAAATTCTCACATCTTTCAGGCTATTTGTGTGATAGTTTCACACGAATGTAAGTCCTAACTAATAAAATTGGCAGGATGAAACACCTAAATATCTCTCCTCAAAACTGAAGCCAAACATTAGGATAGCTTGGGAAGTCACCAAGGTTCGCCTCTGGATCCATGACATCCCCTAGTTCTTCCTCCTTTGGATTCTACAATAAAATGTTACAAATTTGAACCAATCCCCTTTCACACCTCTACGTCCAATTTCATTGAAAAGTCCTACCCTTTGAAATTCCTTGAAGATAATATTTCCTGATTTTTATTGAGAGTCTTCTTAGGTGACTTTGGTCATTTAAGATGTAATTAACTATAGGGGTTTGCCCTTATAGTAAGCATGTTCGAACCCAACTTAAAATAAACCCTATTAAATCCTTTATATTAAATAGGGGAACTTATCGGCAGATACAAAGGTTTCGCAGACCAAATAGACGTCATACTTTCCTTAGTTTATTTGATCGAGCCTCATCCTCAAGTCTTGTTTTTATCCTTTGGGATAGATACAGGATGTGAGGTACAGTGCTCTTTCATTTTAAACTATAAAAAAATATGGGGTCAGTTTGATTTCATACTTCAACGTCCTTCCGAAGCGGGCGATGGGATTTCGATTTCGATCACCGATAGCTTCTTACGGGAAACTCCCCACAAACCCCACTTTTCCTCACCGACACCTGCTTTCTCTTCTTCCTTTGGTCACTTCTAGTTCTGGCCAATGTTTTTTTTTTGGTTCTTTTGGAGGAAACCATCTCTCCTTAGGTGCTGTTCTCTGCTGGTTTGGACACTTTTGGGTGGTTTGGCCTGTACTGTGCTCATAAAAGCTTTTCCTGTCACTCTTTGTGATTTGCTGTTGTTGTTCTTTTGAATTTGTTTCCTGAAGTTTTATGGCTACTCCCCTAGACATAGAAATTGATGCTCAGTGGGCTAAAGCCACTTATGCTGGGGTGGTTGGCAAGTCCACTACCTCTCTTGGTGATCCTGATCACTTGCATTCATCCTTTGGGTACTAAGGAAGGAGAGCTAGCTGTATATTTCTCTTCATAAGAAATCCACAACCTAAATGAATAAGTGAAATTCACCTTGGTAGGAAAATTTATTCTTGGCCACCCTAAAATGGAATTAGTCAGGAATTACTTTACATCTTTAAAATTCAATGGAGATTGGCAGGAATACTAAATGGAAGACATCTTCTTATCCAACTTTCAGGGGAGGAAGACTATGCAAGACTATTTGCAGAACAAGCTCTCCAGACTGGAGGCACCATCATGAAAATTTTGAAGTGGGACCCTGATTTGACCCTAGTAAGGAACCTCCTATAGTTCCTCTATGGTTTAAATTACCTGGCCTCCCAATTCAGTATTTCAATCTCAATGCTTTATTTAATATTGCAAGTTCTAAAGGGGGACCTCTGAAAGTTGATGCTCCCACTTGTAACAAAGATAGAACCGCCCAAGATATAATTCTTATAGAAAGCGATGTAACCCTCTCTGAAATTAAAAGGCTATGGATTGGGAATGACAAAGAGGGGTTCTGGCAGAAGGTGGTTTTAGAAAAGAAACCATACTATTGTCATCACTGTAAGATGTTTGGACACACCAAGGAGAAATGCTTTAGGCTTCACCCCCCCCAAAGAAGAATGTGTCAATTCAGGAAAAGATCAATCATCCAACACCCCCAGAACTCACAGTCTGTGTGGAACCCCCTTCAGCTAGGAATATGGAGGACATGGTGGATACACCTAGAAGCTCAACAGCTCCTTTTGGATCTACTGATCCAACTAACTTTTCCCCCATAAACTTCAGGGTGGAGGAGAATCAAATAAAAATTATAACTCCCCTAAGTGCTCCTCTAGATGTAGAGGAGACATATAGGGAGATTATCCAAAAAGACACTCCTATCATAGAAGCCTAGAGAAGAAAGACATAGCTGAGATGAAACTCTTATTGGAAGAGGAATGACAAACATAGAAATTTAAGAAGAAGAAAAAGGTTCTATCAGAAGTTCAGAAATTAAAGGAAGGCAATAATGGGAGCACAGGGGGTCTGAAGTTGGGAGGACCTCCTCCTTCTAGAGGAAGGACCAGATCAAGATCTCAGCCTTCCTTCCATTTCAATCCTTCCAATGATTAACATGCTGTGTTGGAATATAAAGGGCATTGCCCATCCCCAGTCTTTATGAAGACTGGTCTACCTCAATAAAAAATATAAATTATGGTGGTTTGTTATACTTGAACCAATGGTTCATGAAAACTCTCATTGAATTATTAATAAATTTCATGGGTTTTCTCACTATGCCAACAAGAATAACAAAGTTTTTTTCGGAGCATTCTAATTGACCATCCATAATTCATACATCTTTCACTTGTAGTTCAAGGACATCTGGAGTATGCTAATGCAACCTTCTTTTATGCTGGAAGTCTAAAAATTGATAGACAGGAGCTTTGGGAGGGCCTTCACCTCATCCGCACAAGTATGAACTCTCCATGGATAGTAGGGGTAGATTTCAATTGTATCACTACTGCAGCAGAGAAATCTGGGGGGGAGCCCTTGGGGGGGGAGAAATCTGGGGGGGAGCCCTTCTAATCTGTCCAAAATGACTTTCTTCAATGATCAAATTCAGCAAGCTGGTTTTTTTGACCTAGGTTTCTCGGGCCTTAATTTCACTTGGAAAAGGGGCTTCCTATGGGAAAGACTTGACAAGGTGTTAGTTAATGACCACTAGCAAAAACACTACCTCTTAACCTTTGTTACCCACTTAACCCTTACTAGTTCTGATCATAGACCTCTCCTCATATCCCTTACTTCCCCTAGCACTACCAATTATCACCCCTCTTTCAGATACCTTAATATGTTGTCTACTCACCCTCTTTTCATCAACTGTGTAGCTTCTAATTGGATGGGAATTGATCATGATGACCCTTTCATTAAGCTCAGCCTTCTTCATCTGAAAACTAGCAAAGCTTTGAGGAAGTGGGGTTGGGAGACTTTGGGAATGTTTTTTTCAATGCCTTATCTACTGAGAAGAAAGTTGAAAAACTTGAGACTGCTGTTCAAAATCATACTGCCTCTGCAACAGATCTGCTTAATGCCCAAACGGATATGTTACTCAAACAGAAAGCTTCTATTAACATCTTCACTGATGGTGACAAGAATACTAAGTTCTATCATGCTTATATAAATTATAAGAGGAAGTGCAATACCATACACTCTATTCACTCCACTGAGGGCAAATGGATTAATGACAATGAACTTATTGCCTTGGATGCTATTAAGTACTATAGCTCCCTTCTAAACTCTTCAGCTGAGCTTAATACTGATTATGAAGATTACTTTAATGAAGAATCTATTTACAATAATCAGCTCGCTCTCACTGAACCCCTTTCTGATGAGGAAATTTGGGAGGCCTTAATCATAATTGATAGTTCTAAAGCAGCTAGCCCTAATGGTTTTACTGCTGACTTTTACAAAAAAAGCTTGACACATTATTAAGAAGGAGGTAGTAGAGGCAATCAGGAGCTTCTTCAGGGGGGTCAATCTACCTAACTATTTTGGAGACTCTTCTATGGTGCTAACTCCTAAAGGTGACTTGCAAAAGAATTGGGAACACTATAGGCCTATCAGCCTCACATCAGTAATAAGTAAAATCATAAGCAAGATCATAGTGAGAAGACTCCAACCTCATCTTGACAGGATTATTTTTCCAAACCAGACTGCTATCATAAAAGGAAGATCCATTACTGATAATGCATTGCTGGCACAAGAACTCATTCTGGATTTAGACAAAATTAGTAGAGGGGGCAATTTAATTTATAAATTAGATATTAAAAAAGCTTATGACACCATTGAATGGAATTTCATTTTGGAAATTCTTGCTGCTAGAGGATTTAAACCTGAATTCAGAAAACTCATCCAAAGGTGCCTTATAAACAACAAACATTTTGTTCTTATCAATGGTAAAGCTTGGGGTTCTTTCACTGCTACCAGAGGGCTCAAATAAGGTGACCCACTCTCTCAAACAATCTTTATCATTGCTATGGATTACTTCTCTAGAATGCTTGATAGGACCATTCTCAACCAACAGTACTCCAGATTCCATCACAAATCCAATTTAGCTATCTCCCATCTCATGTATGCAAATGATATCATGATATTTTCTAATGTTCACAAGAATGCAGTAAAAAGAGTATATAAATGCCTGCAACAATTTCAGAATCATTCTGGGATGGAGTTCTGCCCCACTAAATGCCACCTAATATTTAACAAGAGGGCTTCTTCCACTTGCAAACACTGGGTCTCTAATTACACAGGCTTTTCTATTGCTAGGGACCCCTTAAATAATTTGGGGGTCCAAATCACTTTGGGGAGATCTAAAATTACCCAATTTGATGAGGTTTTTCAGAAAATTCAGAAAACCTTATCCAGCTGGTCACATTCTTTTCTATCAAATGAGGGTAGAATCACTCTTCTAAGAAGCATCCTAACTACCGTCCCCTCATACATCCTTCAAACAAATTACCTGAAGAAAAACATTCAAATTTAGATGGAGTGAGTATTTAACAGATTTTTATGGGCAGGCCGAAGACAACAGCTCCACTGGGCTTCTTGGCAGAAGGCAGCTAAACCAACAATAGCAGGTGGGATAGGGTTCAAGGGACTTCATCAAATCACACAAATTAATATCTATAAGATGTGGAATAATTTCAGAACCCAAACTTCCCTGTGGGCTAAGTTCATGTATGGTAAATATTTCAAGGGCCAACATCCATCTCTAATCTCCAAAAAGTTGGGGGACTCTAGAATTTGGACCAATATGCTTAAAATTAGACACCTTGCTGAAGACATGTACATATGGGATTTGGGGAATGGAAAAGTGAGCTTTTGGCTTGACCATTGGTTTCCAAATGACTGGCTAGGACTCCTCCCTTCTGACTTTAACTATAATCTCTCAGTTAGTGATCTTTGGGATGGGGACTCCTGGTCTAGCTCTAAGCTCCAATCTATTCTTCAAGAGCCCCACCTATCTCAAGTCACTAAGGTTTTTTTTGATAAGGGCAGAAGAGACAGGATTATCTGGTAAAGCTATGCTAACCAAAGCTTGACAAAAGCCATTTATGCTAATCTTTATGGTTGGGATCAAGTCCCTTGGGGTGAAGCCATTTGGAACAAATATTTATCCCCCTCCATATCCTTCTTTTGCTAGAGATACTTCAATAAACTTCTGCGAACTGATGATATTCTTAAACTGAAGGGATTAAGAGGGTCTTCCAGATGTTATCTCTATCTAAGATCTGAAGAGGACAAAGATCAATTATTCTTTAAATGTGAATTTGCTCAAGAGGTATGGAAAGCTCTCCTCACTAAAATCAAATGTGTGGGCTTGGATAAGGGCTGGTCATGCCTCAAAGATGGATGGCATAACTGGAAAAGTAAAAAAGGTCAGTCTATTCCTTTTATTGTGGCCTGGTTGTTATGGATGTGCAGGAACAATAGAAAACATGAAGAAAAGAATATTCAACATAATGCAGTTTCTAGAAACTGTGTTTCTTACCTAAACAAGCTGATCCATCTCAAAAACTTCCCTAATATCAACCTATCTCAGGCCACTATATCCAAAAGACAAAACATGATTGAGAAAGTCATGTGGCAAACCTCCTGATATTCAAACCATAAAGATTAATACTGATTGTAGCTTCTCTGAATGGAGTGCAGGGGTAGGAGGGGTTTTCAGTGATTCCTCCAGCAAATGTATGCTTTTCTTTCATGCTCCTACTGAGGCCCATGATGCTCTAGAAGCTGAGCTTATTGCTATTTACTGGGCCCTTACCTTTGCACAGAAAGCTGCATGGCATAATCTGTGGATTGAGGTGGGCTCTTCTCAACTAATTACCTTCCTCACTACAGAGCAGCTGTTCTCCTGGCACCATATGCAATGGAAATAGAAAATTGGCAACTTATATAAGATGTTCAAAGTTTATATGTCCTTTATATACAGAGAAGGGAACCAACCTGCTAATTGGCTTGTCAGACATGATATCTTTGCTAACTCCATCTCAGTAGCTACAAGTCCCCCCCCTCTTGCTCTCTTGCTTCATGGTGATAAGTTGGAGACTCCTCATCTCAGGTTCAAGGCTAACCATTACAAAGAACCTTAGTCCATTGGAGCTTCTTCTCTATTCCTTTTTTCAAGTTTTTTTGCACTCATGTATTAATTTTTGTGGATTGGTCTCCCTCTTTATTTTGTAAGGAGACTTATCTAGTGGAACATTTTGTAATGCTTTCAAAGATCAACATGTATGGAGCCAAATAATGCTCCTTCCTACATGTTAAATATCAAAAGTGTTACAAAGATTGCTAAAGGAGGGGTTCCCAAACAAAGGGAGGGAGCCCAATCCTCAACAGTTTCCAAAAAGTTACAAAATAAAAGAAAAAGACAAAAGTAGCAAACAAAATGCACTTTTTCTGTAGATGAAGTAGGAGGGCAAGGGGGGGTAGGAGGTATGGTATCAACAGAAATAGAGTTGGCAAAGGTTCTATGTCTGGCAAGCCAATTGGCAGGTTGGTAAACTTATTAAAGGGTTTTTCTTAAATTTTGCTATTCTATTTATTAAACTAAAGTATAGAAGTTATAAGTTAATCTCTATCCTAAGTCATATGCTTTTATGTAATATAAGTATCACTTGAGGACAAGTAACATTTAAGTTTGGGGGATTTTGATACACCAAAATAATATACTTTTTTAAGTACTTATTTTATGCTTATTTTTGATGATATTGCACTTTAAAAAAGGGTAATTTTGTGTTTTTATTGCAGGTATATCATTTTTAGGCATTTGGAGCAAAAATGACAAAAAGGACAAAATTTGGAGCCAAAACAATGAATTTTGGAATTCTGACGCATGATGCGGCAGATGAGCGCATGATATGCCAAAATCCGAAGAACTGATGCATGATGCCCCAAGGATGACTTTTTTAAATTAAGACGGTATGAGACAAATTTTTGCACGAATTTCAAAAGGACACTTGTTCTACATACCTCTTGGAGTAATTCAATGCATCTAGACACTTTGGAACGTTATTTTATGAAGGGATATGTCTCTTAGATCAAATAACACATCTTTTAAATTCAAAAGAGTTGACTTTTGAAAGGAATTTTTGAAGGAATTTTGAATTCTTTTCTAAAGAAGGCACCCAAAATTAACAGAAGAAGACTTCTTATTTGTCAAAAGTGTGGCGTGAGGGAGAGAGAAAGTTGGTGTGAGTTAGAGATAGAGAGAGAAGAGGAGATTTTCTTTTAGGGTTGTAAGAGGAGAGGGAAGGTGCAAGATTTCTTCTTCATTACACTTCTAGAGAGAATTTGGAGTGATTGTAAAGAGAGAAAGACTTGGAGAGAACTTCTAGGGATTTGCTTGGGAAGGATTGTGAGATAAGTTATATTTTTATTTCTTTTGTTTCGTAAACTTATTCGTAAACTTATTTTTAACTTATTTTTATATATGAAATCCGTGTTTTATCGTATGCTCCTCATGAATTCTGAGTAGTCTTCTTTATCCTTCTCCCTACTTTGAGATATGGTTTTATGAATAATATATTTTATTTTTCACGGTTTTAAATGATAATAATTTGTGATGATTTGAACTCCGCTCTTCATTTACTTTTTGATCTGACCAATTGAAAATCTGGCCAATTGAACATTTACTATTCGATCTGGCCAATTGAAATGTTAAAACTTGTTAAGAGACATATGTTAATTTCTAAGATATAATTTCTAAAATATTGGGAGAATCACATTTGATTTCATGGGAGAGTATGTCGTCCTTGGGATTTGGTGCAAATAAATAAGGAAATATACTTTATTAGATGTAGAATTGGAGATTTTAAGGTGACATCTTATAATCCCCAATTTGGTCTAGTTGATTGGAAACTAATGCGAGATTGTTAGCCCTCAGGGGAGGGATTAGTGCGAGCTCTAGAGTGGCACCCGTATCCTCCCAGCCTAACCATGGAATTAGGGACCAAACTCTGGATTAGTCAATGTTCTTTATAGCACTCAAAAGAGGGTAAAGAATAGGATTGCTCCTATTTGGCCTAAAACAATTTATATATATAATTTCAAATGATTTCAGTTTCTTCACAATCCATATGCTCATTATAAAGGGGAAGGATGCTCTCTTAAATTTGAACTTTTCGTCACAGCAAAAACTTTGTTTAATTTTCGTAATTTTACTTTTGAAAGTTTAAAATTTAGTTTGGTTTATTTCTATAGTCTTACATCTGCATTTACATTTTAATTAGCATTCACTTTAGTAGTTAACTTTCAAACTTCACACTTTACTTTACTTTTATTTTTGTATTTTTAGATTATAAATTAATTTTCATAATTTAATTTTAGGATTTTTCAATTTTCCTGTGGGATTGATAACTAGGACTCCATTAGAACCCATTATTACTTGAGCAATGCATATTCTTGCGTTGATTTTAAAGGTGATTTGTCAGTTTAATAAGAGTTTTAAGAGATAAATTATTTTCATAAAAAGTATTTTTGTTGGGATTATATTGCATATTTATTATATATCTGCTGCGTGTAATTTTGTAATATTGAAAAATATTTGGAAAATTCTCACACTAAATCCGCTCGCATTAGTCTACATGGAAGATAAATTTATCAACATTTACTAAAACATCTTCTACAACTTTTTTAGGATAAGTAAGAGAATGATCAGCTAATTGAAGAGTTACAAAAGTTGGGGAAATTTCTCCTATTCCCAACTTTTTAAAAGTTAATAGAGGCATGAGGTTAATAGTGGCTCCCAAATCACATAAGGCTCTTCTGAAAAATTTTTCACTTGTCGCACAAGGAATAGTGAAACTACTAGGATCTTTAAGTTTTCCAATAAGCTTTTTCTAAATAAGTGCGCTACACTCTTCAATAAGTGCAACTGTCTCGTGATCTGTAAACATCCTTTTCTGGTTCAGTATATCCTTCATAAACTTCACATAATCTGACATTATTTCTAAGACTTCAATGAGGGAATATTTACTGTTAATTTTTTTACAGCTTTTAAAGATTTTTAAAATCTTTTACCTCTATCTTGTTGTTTCAATCTTTGACAAAATGGGGGAGGTGGTCTTTCTACAGTAATTTTCATTGATTTAAGTGGATATTTTAAATTTTGATATATATTATAATTTCCTTTTTCAATTATCACCTTCTCTTTTTCAACTTTAATTTTTTTTTGTACTCTTATTTCCAATTTTTCTTCGCTTCTTAATTAAATAGCCTTAATTTGTTCTTTACCTTGATCTTTTGGATTGATTTCAACATTGCTAGGGAGAGTTCTGGGAGGTCTATTACTAAGTGCAATAGCAATATGCCCCAATTGAGTTTCCATTTTTTAATTGCAGCTCCCTGACTTTGTAATTGATTCCCTTGACGTTGTAATTGGTTCCCTTGACTTTGTAATTGATTCCCCATGTTTAAAACTAATTCTTCCATAGACAAATTCTTCTCCCTAAATTGTGGTTTACTATTAAAGCATGAAGGATAAGAAGGTCTATAGTTAGTGTTCCCCTGGTTGTTTGAATTTCCCAATGGGTTCACTAAATTGTTCCCCCACTATGGATTAGCAGTAGAAGTGTTATCATTATTTCAAATTAGGTTTGGGTGGTTCTTATAACAAAGATTATAATAATTTTAGTAAGGATTGTTGGGTCTATTATTTATAGCATTCAAGGTTTCATACGATGATTGAGAATCTACTATTTATCCTAATGAGTTTTTCTCTAACATTTAAGGCATTTCAGAATAGTTCATTCTGCATTAATCTATTTTCTTTGAAAGAAGGACAATTTTAAAAACTATCATGGTTACTGCATCAGAATCATGAATACCAGCTACTTTTTTAGGATTCACTTGTTCAGAGGGCCATTGAAAATTATTAGTAGCCATCTCCTCTATTAAAGAATATGCCTTGTCAAAAGGTTTTGACATTAATGATCCCCCAGCAACCGCATCAATAATCGATCTAAGAGGTCCTACTAATCCATTATAAAATTTTTGAATTATTAACCAATCAGGTAAAGAGTGACGTGGACATTTCCTAAGGAGATGTTAAATCTTTCTCAAGCTTCATATATTGATTTCCCTTCAAACAAACAAAAAAATGTAATATCGTTTCGAAGCTTAGTAGTTTCTGATGGAGGGAAATATTTTGACAAAAATTTTTGTGATAATTTTCCCCATGTTCTGATAGATCCAGGTGCTAATGAATTTAACCATGCCTTAGCTTTATCCCATAGTGAAAAAGGAAAAAGTCTAAGTCTGACAGCGTCATTTGACACTCCATCAAATTTATATGTAGCACACAATTCTAGATAACTAGAAAGATGTAAATTAGGATCTTTATTCAGTGTCTCACCAAATTGATTATTTTGTACCATTTGGATAACATCTTGTTTAAGTTTAAATGAATTGGCAGCTACATCAGGATTTTGAATAGTTAAGTGAATTTCATCTAATGTATGGTTAGCATAATCTTTTAAATGTCTAGGTTGATTTTCATTTTAATTTATTTGATTATTTAAATTGTTTGCCATTTTGTTCAAACTTTTAAATTCTTTTTGTTGCTTCTAAATTTTTCTAATAGTGTGTTCCAACTCTTAATCGTAAGGCACTAAAGCTTCAGATCCAATACTACACATATAAAATCACATTAAAAACTCTTAAAGTAAGTAAGCACACACAATTACAAATTAAGAAATAAAGGTTTTCAAATACTATTAATTTTACTGTTACTATATTTATACTTTTCCCGGTAACGACGCCAAAAACTTGATCGCGTCTTTTTTATATGCTAAGTTTTATCAAGTTGATGCCACTACTTGAAGACTTTAATCTCCAACAATGGTACCAAAACTTGATGCGTACTTTCTATTTTTGATTAATTTTAGATCTTTTATTTAGTCACAATTATATAAATGCAAGAATGAGTATCACTCAAGTAATACAAGGCTCTAGTGGAGTCTTGATTATCGATCCCACAGAGAAGGTTGTGCAACTTTAAAGCATAAAGCATAGTACATAAATCCAATATCCAAATCACAATAGGTGTACTGTAAATATCAAAGTTGTTAAAGTGTAAATATGGTTAAACATTTAAGTTTACTAAAGATACTTTCTAAGCTTCTAAACATGTTATCTAACATAGAACTAAGTTTTGTATTGAAAGTTTCAAATATGGAAAAGGCGTCCTACCCCTTACAATGATACTATGGTGAGTGAAAGATAAAGATTAGTGAAGACCTTGTATTGTGTCAAATAGGAGCATACCTATTATTTACCCTCCTCCGAGTGTTATAAAGAACATTGGCTAATCCTAAGTTTAGTCCCTAAATCTGTGTTTACGTTGGAAGGATACTGGCTCTCACTCCTAAGCTCCCACTACCCTTTGCTTGAAGGCTAACTTTTGCTTTAGTTTCCAACCACTAGCACTGAAATGCGTATTTTAGTCTGTCACTCTAAAATCTCCAATTTTACACCCAATAAAATACATTTCCCTATTTATTTGCATTCAACCCCCATGAACTTCACCATCCATGAAATTTGAATGTTATCTTCACTTTTGTTGTAGAATACATAGTCCTTCCGGATCGTATGTTTCATAATAAGTTTTAACAGTTAAATTAGCTAGATAAAAAATTAATTGAAGCATGAAGTGTAAAATCATCACACTATTTTAGCATTAATTCAGAACATCCAATCTAAATCATCACTTCAGCATATCTCAATGCAAGGAGAAAGACAAAGAAATCTACTCAGAATTCATGAGGAAGATACGTCAAAAAAAGGATTTTATAAATAAAAGTAGCGTCATACAAACTATAAGAAGTAAATACTACTTATCTCAATTTCTTCCCTAAGAAAATCCCTTGAAGTTCCGTTGAATTCTCTTCTCTCTATATAACAACACACAATTCCCTCTTTAGATAAGTAAGGAAGAAGCAATCTCTTGCTCTCCTTCTGCTCCTACATTCCTTAGAGAAAAATCCTTCACAAGACTCTCACAACACTCTCCAAACAAGACAAAACACTCCCCACAAGACTCACTCACACCCATGAACTAGGGTGCTAAAAATACTTTAAATTTGCTTAAAATGAATTTCCCAAGAGATTTTTGATACACCTAAAATATATAGTATTTTTAGACGTATTTTTATACCTATTTGTGAGATATTGCACATTAATGGAAGGTATTTGTGTGTTTTTTCTTTCAGGTATAAGTAAAAAGTTGAAAAATGCTAAAAGGAGTGAAAAAGGATCAAATTTGGAGCAAAAATGTGAAATTTGTGCAAAAGTGTTTTGACGCCTAAGCACCAGATCCGATGCTTAAGCACCGGTGAAACAAAAGAAGGCCGTATCTATGCGCAAGAGGCCCCACGCTTAAGCGCCAGAGGTAGTTATTTGGCGGTTTTCTTCATTTGGCCAAATTTTGAAGAGACATTTGAGGCACCTATTGGCTAAAAAGGTTGGTTATGACCACTAGCAACAAAAAAATACTTGTGAAAGGAGGCATCCCTTGGAGAATACATCAAATTTGGACACATTTTGAAGAATTTCCAAGGCACCTCTTGGGAAATTTATAAAAGAAGGAAGTTGAGGCATTTAAAGTGGGGGCTTGAAACTTCTGAAAAGAGTTTGAAGAGGAGTAGTCATGAGGAGTTTTGAGAGATAGTTTTCGAGAGATTTTCAGGCACTAAACAAATTTACTTTCTCATTTTTTTTCTTAGTTTATTTTGAGAGTGTTGTAAAGGAGAATAGTTTCAAAGGAACTTCAATAGTTTTGTGGAGGACTTGAGATAAGTTTTATCTTTTGTTTTTAAACTACTTTTGGTTTTATATGAGATTTCTTGTTGGTTCGACAATGATTTCTACTTTTAAACTAAAGTGTAGTTTTGTTTTCTGCATGGATTCTGAGTAGTTTTATTTATCTTTCTCCTTAAAATGATAAGTAATTAAAGTTTGGATGAAAGTTGTGGAAAGTATTAATCTTTAATATTGGAAGAAGTTGTGATGATTTAATTCCACGCACTTCATTTACTTTTTGATTTGGTTTATCCAGAAGTTAAAATTTATTGTGAGACCATGTAAGAACCGGGCTGGTATTGTCTCAGTGAACAATTGGAAAGAATCCCATGAGTTTGTATAATTTAGAATGTAATTCATATAATTTAGTGCAAATAAATAGTGAAATAATCTTTCAAGGGTGTAGATTTAGAGGACTTTAAACTGACAGGTTAAAGCCTCAAACTTGGTTTATTGTTTTAGGTTCTGATAAGAGATGTTAGTCCCCAGGTGGAGTGAATCGAGGGAACTTTAGAGTGAGAGCTGGTATCTTCCCTGCCCAGCCGATCTTCAAAACTATTCAAACTTTAAATTAGCCAATGTTATTTATAGCATCTCTAGTAAGGGTAAAGAATATAATTGCTCCTATTTGACACCACAATTAGCATACTTCCACAACAGAATTTCTATACTTATTTTCGATTCATGATAAGGAGAAAGGTGCTTTCATATCAAGTTATTTTCTTTTACATAAATTCAAGTTTGTTTTGTCAAAATATCAAAAATACAAAAAAAAAGAGATTTGAATTTTAATACTGTAAAAATATCTATAGTTTAAGTAATTTTCATTTTAGACTAGAAAGTTTGTTGTTCAATAGTGCATATTGCATAATTTCCCTGTGGGTTCGATATTCAGGTTTTAATCAAAAAGTCCTATATTACTTGATAACGATACGTATAATTGCGTAGTATCCCAATATATATAAACTAAAGAGTTAAATTATTATTTTCTTCAGGATCAAGTTTTTTGTTCTGTTGCAAAGTAAGGAAATATAAAGTGAAAATTATAATTAAATACATTGTTATAATGTTCCATATAAACAGTCGGGATCAAGTTGTTGGCGCCGTTGCGAGGGAAATTAAATAAAAAGATTGATTTAAGAGCAAATTTCTATTTTTAGGAAGTCTTATTTAAACTTTAAAAAGTTATAGTATTTTATTTTGTGTGTATTATTTTATTTTATTTTCTTTTATGTTAGTGTATGTGTAGTTCAGGTTTTGAAGGACTAGTGCCCTACGATTTTGAAATAGAAGGAACTGTTAAAAAAATAAGAAAAACCAAAAAAATTAAAAATCTTTAAAATTCTGAAAAAAAATTATAGAAATGGCAAACCAAAACAATCAAAATGCTGAAATTCATCATGAAATTAGACCTTTACGAGATTATGTCAACCCAACGGTAGATGAACTTTATTGTAGTATCTAAAAACCTACTGTAGTAGCTATTTCATTTGAGCTTAAACCTGTTATTATCCAAATGGTCTCAAATAACCAGTGTGGGGGATCGCCAACTGAACATCCAAATGTATACCTTGCCAATTTTTTAGAATTGTGTGCTACATTTAAATATGATGGTGTATCAGATGATGTCATAAGACTTAGGTAATTTCCTTTCTCAATCTTTCTCACTGAGGGTCAATGAGGGATAAAGCTAAGATGTGGTTGAATTTGTTAGAACCTGGATCAATCAGAACTTGAGGCAATTTAGCACAAAAATTCCTTGCTAAATATTTTCCACCATAAAAAAACTACAAAGCTTAGAAATGATATTACATCTTTTAATCAGTTTGAAGGGGAATCTATTTATGAAGCATGGGAACAGTTTAAAGAACTTTTAAGAAAGTGTCCACACCATGAAATACCAGATTGGTTAATAATTTAAACTTTTTATAATGGATTATCTGGATCTCTTAGATCTATTATCGATGCCACTGCTGGTGGTTCATTGGTGTCAAAACTATTTCATGACGCTTATGCTTTAATTGAAGAAATAGCTACCAATACTTTTTAATGGCCTTTTAAGAGGTTGAATCCAAAGAAAGTAGTCAATATTCATGAATTTGATGCATTTACTATGTTAGCAAATCAAGTTGTTGCAATTTCAAGGAAGTTAGACCAATTTGGAATGAATTTATCTCAACCAATCTCCATGATTGAAGAGAATTCATTAGGCCAAATGGTAGATTCTCAAGCATCATTAGAACTTTCAATTCCATAAATAACAAGCAGAATAACCCATATTCAAATAATTATAATCCAGGTTGGAAGAATCATCCCAACTTTAATTAAAATAATACTACGGGTGGTAATAATCAGCAATGGGGGAACAACTAAGTAAACCCATTGGGGAACTGGAACAACCAAGGGAACAAAATTATAGATCTACTTATCCTCTAGGTTTCAACAGTAATCCACAATTTAAGAAGAAGAAGTTATCTATAGAAGAAGTGGTGCTGCAATTCGGAAATCAGTTACAAAGTCAAGGAGCTACAATTAGAAATATTGAGAATCAACTTGGACAAATTACAAGTTACTTAATTAATAGATTTCAAGGAACACTTCTAGTAATACTGAAACAAATCCGAAAGACCAGAATAAAGAGCAAGTAAAACTCGCTCAACTTAGAAGCAGAAGAGAGTTGGAAGGTAGGATTCAAAAAGAAACTGAAGTAGAGAGAGAATAAAATGAAGAATCAAAAGAGGACGCTCCAAAAGATTCTGAAAGACCTATTTCTCCACTTAAAGTTAACTTAGAAAAACCACCTCCTCTATTTCCTCAAAGACTTATTCAATAGAAGTTGGATAAACAATTTTCAAAATTTATGAAAATTTTTAAGAAGCTTACAATTAATATTGCATTTGCTGAAGCCTTAGAACAAATGGCTAGTTATGTAAAGTTTATGAAGGATATTCTCAATAGAAAAAGGAAATTTGAAGATAATGAGACTGTTGCACTTAGTGAGGATTCTAGTGCTATTATTCAGAAAAAGATTCTTGAAAAGCTTAAAGATCCCAGTAGCTTTACAATTCCATGTCCAATAGGAGACAGATTTTATGGGAAAGCTTTATGTGGTTTTGGTGCAAGCATTAACCTTATGCCATTATCAATATTCGAAATATTGGGATTAGGAGAAATAACCCCAACTACTATAACTTTGCAATTAGCAGATCGTTCGAAAACGTACCCTAAAGGAGTTATAGAAGATGTCCTAGTAAAGTGGATCAATTTATCTTTCCTGCTAATCTCATTGTGCTAGATATGGAGGAAGATAAAGAGATACCTATCATTTTGGGGAGACCTTTCCTAGCCACAAGAAGAGCAATGATAGATGTACAAGAATGGGAATTAACAATGCGAGTCAATGATCAAATTGTTACTTTTAACATTTCAAGATCAATGAAGTATCCTACAAAAGGTAAAGATGATGAATGTTATAGAATGGATGTTATAAGATCTCTAAGTGAATGTCATTTCAATACTACTTTACTACTTATGAAGTACTACTTATGAAGAAAAATCTGAAGTAAAGGATTTGGAACACGAGAAAGAGAAGGAATTAGATCAATGTGAAGACCTTTTTAAGGAAGATTCAAACTATGTTCGACGAAGGTTTGAAATTTTAGACACGTTAGAAAAAGATAAATCATTTTTTCCATCAATAGGAAAACCTCTAGAACTTAAGTTGAATTTACTTCCTGATCATTTAAAATATGCCATTTTAGGAGATTCCTCTACTTTACCAATTATAATTTCCTCAAAGTTAATGATGGAAAAAGAAGAAATATTGATGAAAACTCTGAAAAATTTTAAGAAAGTTGTTGACCTCACTTTTAGTGAAGGCCTTAAAATGACATCCATAGACCAAATTCAACTTGAGGAATATTATGATTTAAGATTCTCAGACATATTTAAAAGACCTAAAATGTTCATTGTGATCATTAAGATAAAGGGTCTTCTAACATTGACTTCTGTGGACATACCTAGGGTTATTAAAACCCTAAAAATTTAAATTACCCTTAAAGCGCTCCTTTTGGAGCTTAACAATGAAAATACCCTAAATGATCAGATTAGTGGCGACAAACCCTAATCTGGTCACATTTTGACTTAATGGTCACCATAATGATCATAAAGTCAACATTAACACTTACTTACCCTAATTGGTCAACTTTGATCAATTTGGACTAGTGAATCAGTCCAAACCATGAAATGGTCAAATTGGAATATTTAATCATTTGAAAACACCAAAATGGTTAAACTGGACCATTTGGTCAACTACAAACACCATCGACCAAGTATTGGTCAAAATGACTAAAGTGAACCTCCATGGTCACCACTTTGACCATTTGATCATTCATAGACCCAAATGACCACCATATGGTCAAGATAACACCATATTGTCAATTTGACCATTCTAGTCAACTTTGGTCGACCTTGGTCAACCGTGGTCAAATCCACGTCATACCCCATAAACCCTATGACTAACCTAGCCATGACAAGGTTAGAAATGTCATATTGGTCAACTTTACACCTAAATGGGTCAATTATGGTCAACTTAGTCAACTTTGGTAAACCATAGTCAACTTGGTCAACTTTCGTCAAAATATTTAATTTTGAACCAAATTGGTGGAATTGGTCAAATGGTCAACACCCAAAATCCTTATGACCAATTTATGGGTTAATTTTCTATATTTTTAATTAATTACATAATTAATTAAAAATGGATTTATGACCATTTAACCATAAATTAAATGACATCACATATGACATCTAAAATCCATAAACAATTTTCAAAATTAAATTGAATACATGAAGGGTTATCTAATAGGTCATTCATGACCCATAAGTCTTATTATAACCCATGAGACATCATCCTTGACAAAAGACAAAATTTCATTATGAGGTAATCATGAAGGGAGGAGCTTATGTGTCATCTCTTCATGAATGATGGAATGAAACGGTGGTAAGCTCATCTTGCACCTCCATCATCATCCAATGACAAAGAGACTAGTACCAACCTCATTTTCTCATGATTAAGGTAATCATGAGCTTAACATAACGAGGGATGATAAGGAAGGGTATGTGTCATCCCTTCCTCAACATCATTAAATGACTCACAAAATTTACATGGTGAAGGTTCTATCAGGCTGGTTAAGTTGCCATTCACCACCACCCAAATTTGCTAAATGGAGGGAGCCAAAATTGGATCCTAAATTCTAACCTAAATGAAAACCATAAGGATAATTGATCTAAAAATTTATCCATACATTAATGGCTCTTAGAACTTGTCCTCAAAGTAATCTAAGGATGAGAGCCACCTCCTCTGCATAGCCCTGAACCAGGAAGCCACCATTAATGGCTATAAAGTGGACCAAACCTGTGAGCTACAAGGGAGGGGGAGAAATTGGAAAAATCAAAATACTGCCCAATTCCCAAAACTCAAAATACCAAAAATACTTCTCACATCTTGAGCAATTGATCCCTCATGGAATCAAGCCACAAAGCTCACCTAATGCCCTCAATTTGACCAACCTGAAACACCCAAAAAATAGAACAAATTTAGAGTGTAAAGCCAAAACCTCAAAATCTTCAGATTGACCATTTTAAATCCATCTAGGGATTGAGTGAGGAGAGGCCCAATAAAAATTGGCCTTCCTCGTAGCCTTTAACCTACTGTTTGACCATCTCCACCCAAGCCGAGCCACCTTATGATCGAATTCATATAAAGGCTCAATTTAACATCAAATTGAGTTTGGGGAAAGTCTTCTCAGGACCACATGAAGCTTCCAATACATCCAATTCAAGGCTATAATTACTGTGGCCAAGGTATGGATTCTCTAACCCTAATATCGTTCGGGTTTCATACTTTGTAAAATAAATCAATCCAAAAATCTCACAAATCCGTATGGATATGCTTGTCCTGCTATGATGAAGCTTATGGAACAATCCCCATGAGATTTCATTAAGATCCGAGCAAAATCTTAAGCTTGGATCATAGACGGTTTGCGGGTTATGAAGGATTTGGGGAAGATGATGGGATGTCGTCCATTTTTAGGTATTAAAAGTGGACGGCTCTCATCTCGTCGTTCCACTATTTAATCCATATGAAACAAAGTCGCGTCAACGCCGCATGGATATCCCCATCCAATTGAAAGATGTCGCGTGGTCTTCGACGGATCCGATGATCCAGTTTGCGCCATGCCGAAATTCGATTAAGTAGGAAATTAAATAAATCCAAAAAATCCTATTTAACTTTAAAAAATGATATCTTGACATAGAAAAATCACAATAATAAAACAAAAATACCTCTGAACTCAGGACAATGAGTAGAAAATTTTGGAAATAAAATCAGAATTTAATTAATTATATTTAATTTTTAATTAATTAGTTACTCTTTGGAGTAATTTAATTATTAAAAATTATTTATAACATCTAAAATTGTGAAATTTACAGGGAATGATATCTAAGCCCTTGGGAATCTTCCATAATTTTCCCAAGGCGAAAAATATTCTCTAGATATCAGTTTCTTAATTTCTTTCAAAATTTGTAATTATCCTTAAAATAATTATAAAAATTAAGGAAATTGGGAATTAAAATTTGAAATGGTTAGAAAACTTAGAGTGACATCTTTAAACCCTAAAATGACAAATTCTTGACCATTTACAAAATTTTAAATGACATTTCATTTCTAGGGTTAAATTTGTAAAATAAAAAAAACTAAATATTTACCCTAGTCTTCTTTAGGCTTGGGCACTAGCCTTAGTGACACTTAGAGTTAACCAAACTCTAATCTATAGACCTAAATGACATAGGGTCTAATTCACATCCTCATGACCATTGAGTCTAACCCCATTGACTTAATATACTCCCATTGACTTAATATGGCAAGATATTTAAACTCAGACTTGATCTGAATTCAAGTTAAATCAAACAAAACACTTAGATTTCATTTAGGTGATCCTAAAACTCTAATTAGGTTTAAACCACTGTTGACCTCACTTTTGGTTGAGGTTTAGTTTTTTTTCCTCTTTAGTAGCCTAAGGTCTAGCCATAAGACATTCCTATTGACTATTCTTAGAAAAATAGAAAAGGCACCATCACCATTAGAAATTATACCCACTTCTCTACTCAACTTTAAGTTTCACATGTTGGTCTCAACCTCTAAATGCTTAGTAGGTAGGGTCACTATGGGGGAAACTCAAGATGAGCCACCCTTAAGACTGCTAGACCTTAGGGTTGACCCTTGGTGTTGGTCTGGAGCTAAGGCACTCACTACACTCACTACACTCATCTACACTCACAATCACTCACAACCCTAAACTCAAATTTTTAGCCTAGGTCCCTTGATCTTTTTGGGATACTCATATAGATGGTCCCCTATACCTACCAGCCCTAGGGTTATGGTTTGGCTAAGACCACTATGTAGAGGACCCAAAATGGGGTTTCCATTGGTCCATGTCTTGTTGGTGATGGATTGTACCTCAACTCTACCAAAATACCCATCTTGGCCTTTTACCCCTAAAACACCCCCAAATTACCAAAATACCCCTCCATAGCCCAAAATTCTAAAAATTCTAAATATTCCCATAAAATCCCTATAAATACCAAATAATCCCAATTTAATTTATCTCAACTACATGTTGACCTCACTTTTGGTTGAGGTCTAGAAACTTCTTCAGTAGCCTAGGTCTAGCCATAGGACTTTCCTATTGACTAGTCTTAGAAAACTAGAAAAGGTACCCTCACTATTAGAAATTCAAAGCCTTTCTCTTTACTCAACTTGAAGTTTCA
>NW_018226952.1:236371-238430 GCF_001263595.1 Phalaenopsis equestris
TTCCCATTGCCCGACAACTTCTTCCGGGCAACCCCCACACCAAAAATAATGTCGACACTACCACATGACCCAATTTTGCTAATTTGACCATCTTTAACAAAAATCCCCAAATTTGCATTTAAAGGCCCAAACTTCCCCAAATTCAACTCAAAACAAATTCAACCCAAAGGTCCATCAATTTGAGCTCAATTGGCCCCAATTCAGATCCTAAACTCAAATTAACTTTTCATATGACCAAACTAAACCAAATCCAAGCCTAATTAGCGCATGATTTGAGCCCAATTTTGATTTGGGTCAAAACCCCAATTTTGACCATATGACCTAATCTAACCAAGTTGAACCCATACCCTACTTAATTGGCCCCAATTAATGTTCCAAAATCTTCATAACATTCCTACACAGCAAAATCAGCCATCAATTGGCCTTGGTGAAGCCTCAAGTCCATTTGGTTTTGGCCTAAATCCAAAATTCCCAAATTTTGACCCAAATTGGCTAAGTCCCCAAATTTCACCCAATTGATTGCCTTAACCTCCAAATTGGCATCCAATTCATGTTGAAAACTCTTCATGAGGTCCCTATTGACCATTCACAACAATCAATTTTAGCCCAAGGCTAGCTCAAACTAGACCCAAACCTAGCCCAACATAACTAAATTGATTAAAATTCAAAATTCCCTCAAATGTTCCCTTCAATTGAACTCAAAACCACTTCCATTCTTCACCAAAGTTGTTTCTTATGATCATATACACAAAATTAAACATTTATTTAGGCCAATTGACATGGATAACCTAGTCCAAAACCATGTTTTGGTCATTTGCACCCATTTAAACCCATGCACTAAATGTGACCTAACTACCCTAAAGTCACCAAATTAACTCCACTACAGCCCTTAGTTTGACTTAGTGACCAGTCCAAACACCATGAAATCACCTAAATCAAGCCATGGACCGAACGTCCCCAAAATCAAGGGATATTATTTCCAAAAATGCATGTGCTTAAGATATCCTTACCGAAATTAGGTATTATTGCACTAAATTTGCACTAAATTGCTCTGACATATTCCCCTGGGTTCCCTGAGCTCCTAGCCACCTCTCTCTAGCCGGTCGGCCAGCCTAGTGGCCATAAAAGCTGAAAACTGAGAGCCACCCCTATGGAGCTTCACCCAAATCAAACGTAGAGGCCAGCTCAGCCAAAACACTTGATAGAGCTCCTCTGCCCTCCACCTAAGCACCACATTTCACCTTCTAATTGGCAATGACAGCCACCATAACCCCATTTTTATAAAAGGCCACCTCCATGGCCGTTAAACTAAGTACTGAAATTTCCTTAGTGAGGCCTCTCCAAACTTCACACATAGCTTCCCTAAGATCCCCTCAGTGCATTCCAACCATTTTCCCTCACCAATTCCCATTGTCGGAGCTCAATTTTGACAAGCATGCCAAGACCCTCTAATCAATGCTTCACTTCTCAGAGCAAAGGTATAAAACCTCACATCAACCCGAGCCTATTTCGATTCTCCATTTAATTAGGCTTAATTTAATTGCATGATTACCGTATGGATTTTGTAATCTCACTTAGACAAGTCCATAGGACCAAACCCGAGGTACTTTGGTTGAGTCTAGGCTGAGTTCTTAGGCTTTTAGTGTGGATGGTCACGGGATCATTCTATTGTGGATGATGACGGGGAGTCGTTTGATCGAGCGTGTATGAAATGGGAGGATGAGATAGAGCCGGACAGCGCTTCAAGACATAAACCGCGACCCGAGTCAGCAGCTACGTGGATGGCAGTGTCCAACCAGAGCACGCCACCCATGCCTTCGGAGCTGCCTAGGATCCAATCAGCACGTGCGGTTTAAATAGAAAAATATGGCTTTTTTTATTTATTTAAATACCCCTAACTTAGAAAATCCATAACTTTGTGTAGAAAAATCACAAAAATAAAATAAAAATACCCTCTTACTCAATGACTAGAGGAGAATAATGTGGAATAAACTTCAATTCCATTTGATGCATTAAATAATTTTAATTAATTAAACACTAAATAATTTTAATTAATTAA
>NW_018226952.1:238521-246884 GCF_001263595.1 Phalaenopsis equestris
GGCATGTTGTAGCCTCTGTCAAGGGAAACATCCTCTGATTTTTTCAAAGTCAGAGGAGGTTCCCATACAGAGATCCATATTTTTCAAGATCTTGCACAATATTTCCTTAAAATAATCATGGAAATTAGCATATTGATTAGAAAATTCTAAGAAAATTTTGGAAGGTCCACCATGACTAGAGAACCTTTTGGAAAAAATTTCATGGGTCAAGTCATTTAAAATTTACTTCACTAAATAACTAAAATAATAACTAAAATAATTAATTTTGGAAAATATAAACATTTAAATGAATTGATTTTTGATCTCCACATTGGTTCCTGTTCTAGAGAACTGACTATAAAAATTTCATAATATTTTGAGTATATTTGATAACTTAAGTTGATTTTTTAAAAAAAAAATACCACTTTTGACACTTAAATGTTTTTTTTAAAATCAAAATATAACTAAAAAAACTATGAAACTTAGTTTTTTGAGTTCTCTATGATTAGGGACATTTTATAAAAGTAGAATAATATTTAAAATAAAAACTTGATTTTTAGCCTATTCTAAATATTTAAAATATTTAAAAATTCATTAAAATGCAAAAATAATAAAATTTATGGGAATGTTATAAATTGCTTCCTAATCACTTAGGAGTAATTAAAATATTTTTCCTAATTTTCTAAATAAAGATATTGAATTTCAAAGCTTAAAAATAATTTTTAAAGGCTAAAAATATGTTTTCACCAAAATAATTCCAATAAATCAAAGCAAAATTAGAAAAAAATATGAAGTTTGCTCCTCTGGGTTCTCTAACCTCATAGAGATTTTTCAAAAATACAAAACTTAATTTTCATCATTTAATAATTTTTATTTTTATTAAATAACCTAGAACTTAAAATAATTTTGATAAATCACAAAGAATTAAAAAAATTATGAAATTTGGTCCAAAGGCTTCCCTAGTCTAGGTCCACCTCCAGTAAAAATTTCAAGTGATTAGAATTTACCTTGGTCAAGTTAAGAATTTCCTTTGAAAAATCTTATTTTTGCATGAAAATAATTATATAAAATAAACTAAAATCTGAAAAATCACATTTTCTACTCTGATGAATTAAATGACCCATGAATGAGGTAGGATAAAAATTTCAAAGTCATTTGAACTGAATTTGACAAATTATGAAGTGTTAGAGCCTTAGGGGCATGTGCATAATTTTGAAAATTTAGTCTTAATTAACATTTATGCTTAAGTTAAAGAGGGAACTGGGCAACCTCTGATCTTAATCAATTTATTTGATGTTTGGAACACAAGGGGTTAATTGGTAGAAATCAATCTCACTTTCCCAATTGAAAAGATAGGTTAATAAATTTCTAAATTATTAAAATTTAGAAGTTTATTAAAATTAAATGATCCTGGACTTAGGGGTATGACGTTTGAAGTCAATAATTAATCAATTTAATACCCCTATCTTGATTTTCAAATAAAAATTCAAATTATGAATCATGACCACTTAAAGCTTAACAGTTTCAAAAATAATTAAGACACTCACCTAGGTCTTAAGGGCTTAGTGGTGACTTAGGCCAAATCAAAATTGACTAAATGAGAATTAGAAGAATAAACATAGCATAATAAAACATCCTTGAAACACCACTAAGCCTAATTAAAAAATTTGCTAAGTGTTCAGGTTACACCAACATGCCCTTTAAGTAAATTCACTCACATAATTTTCAAATTAAATGATAAATGATAATTACCCATTTCTTAGGGATAATTAAGACATATATGTTCACTGAGCATTAGAAGTATTCACAGAATGAACCATTAAGCAACATAATAGGTTTAAATGGACTCGAGGCTTTTCACCAATTGGTGAGAGGGAGGCGTGGACCTGCTTCCTCCTCCTAACTTGTTGGATACCTCAAAGTTCTATTAAACTTAATATTAAACTTTTAAGGACTCACCAAGATATGACATAAGGTTAGGAAAATTACCAAAATTTTACCTTTCCTGCTCTTCATAAACTGCCTTAACAGGCATTTTAAGTTTCAGGTGGTGGAACGAGAAGACTCGTCAGGTACCCTTTTACAGTTTATAGTACTGTTTTTCTTCTGTCTTTTCCTTACATGTTTCGTGCTTAAATTTACCTACATAAACATGCATGTTAACCATAACCATGCCAAAAACCAAAACTAAGATCAACCAAGACAAAATCCACCGCCACAACATTCATAATATAAAACAACTCAAAATTTAATCACAAACATCACACAAAACTACAACTTATACTAAATTAAGACATCTCTATCGGATGATCGGGAATCATTTGGAGGAGGTAACCTATGGTTGCTAACGAGGCTTCCCACGGTCCAAATAAAATTATGGAACTCATTAAGTTGAGTTTAGTATGTTCATTTAGACTAAGTGAATCCAATAGAAAATAGTGATGCCGGAACGAGGGAACTGTAGGATCCTAACCGGTGTCACTCTAATCAACTTTAATATGCCCCCATACAATTTAAAGAACTTCAACCATAAGGCAACTTGAATTGACATTCTAACTTGACACACTAGAAAGCTCAAACTCTTCGCGACAAGGAGCTTGGAGCTAGCATGGTGGGCAGCACGACCATCTTTAACAGCAAAACTTGTCTTCCTCAACTAAACCAATCTTCCTTCCTTAGACTTAAACAACAAAGCCATAGGACTTCGAGTTTGCTTGCTTATGCAACGTAAATCCTCACCTTATCTTTAGGCCTTTGTATAGCCCTGTTATGCAATATAAGACCTAACTCGTCTTAGAATTTTGAGGTTGTCGTCCGTCACGACCTAAATCCTCATATCTTCCAGACTATTTGTGTGATTGTTTCACACGAATGTAAGCCCTTACTAATAAAATTAGCAAGATGAAACACTTACTTTTTTCTCCTCAAAACTGAAACCAAACATCAGGATAGCTTCCGAAGTCACCGAGGTTTGCCTCTGGATCCCTCACATCCCCTAGTTTTTCCTCCTTTGGATTCTACAACAAAATGTTCCAAATTTGAACCAACCCCCTTTCACACCTCTACTTCTGATCTCATTAAAAAGTCCAAAAAGTCCTACCCTTTGAAATTCTACCCTTTGAAATTCCTTGAAGATAATATTTCTTTATTTTTATCAGGAGTCTTCTTAAGTGATTTTGATCATTTAAGATGTAATTAACTATAGGGGCTTGCCTTTATACGAAGCATGTCTGAACCCAGCTTAATATAAACCTTATTTAATCCTTTATATTAAAAAAGGGAACTTGTCCGCAAATACAAAAGTTTTGCAAATCCGACGGACATCGTACTTTCCTTAGTTTATTTGATCGAGCCTCATCCTCAACTCTTGTGTTTATCCTTCAGGATAGATACAGGATTTGAGGTACAATGCTCTTTCATTTTAAACTATAAAAAATATGAGGTCAGTTTGACTTCATACTTCAACGTCCTTCTAAAGCGGGCGACGGGATTTCTATTTCGGCGACCGACAGCTTCTTAGGGGCAACTCCCCACCAACCCCCAAAATAACGCAGGCCTCTGGTGACTTCGCTGGGGATAAGCTTTTCTCTCCATACAAATCAGGAAATATTATCTCCACACATCGGTATTGTGTCTATGCCCCTCTTGGACTAAATTACCCTTCTTCCGTTGACATACTTTACCCATTTCTGTCTTAAGAAGGTACGATCAACTCCTTGGACTTCAGGACTAGCTGGTTAACCATTAGCTGTTTAACCATCTTTGAACAGAGGGGGTTCAGAAGGCCATTAAGGACTCTTTAAATTTAATTTATGGGGTCAGATCCCCAATAGGTGTGTTGGTGGACTAATTCCACCTGGACATTTTGTGCCACTAATTGGGTCCCGCACTGGGTCCTAAAATTTTTCACATCTCCCTTCAAAATTTGACTTGCTATTTCGCAAAATAAATAAATTGAACAAAATCGTGTTGTGCTACGCGCACTTTGAAATTTTCTTATATTGATTAAATTTTACACCTTTTTAAACAAAGATGTTAAAAATACCCATAAATTAAGTCCCGCCCGGTCTACAGATCAACCTCTATTTTCAGTGCTTGCACTAAAGATTACGAGGTTTTTGGCCATATAGCTAACCCTAAAACTTTCTATTTTAAAGCCCGTTGCAATGACCTACCCAACACTGAACTTTTCCTGCAACCTGCCAATGGACCGCAGTGCCTGTAACGTCATTCCCACCATCAAGTTCAGAGCTAGATTTGAAGATCTAGAGGTTATCGACGGGAAAGCCCCATTCGTGGTAATGAAGATCGCTACTCCGGAAAAGCAAGAACCGTCTGCAGAATTCAACTTGAACTGTCTTCAAGACTTCCCTACCTGCATGAAGGCTAAAGCTACTGCCATTGCGACACCCATCAAAGTTGCCATCTCCATTGCTGCTAAGGGGAAGAAAGTAATGATTGTTGAAGATCCGACTGAGGGATTAACTATCCCACCACCCGTGTTTGAAATTGGGTCAAGCTCAAGGACTGTACCACTGAGCCGAACTCAAAGGAGGAACCGCAATAGAAGAGTTCAGAGGGCCATCAAAGCCCAGGCTCCTGAGAAGACACCCATTGAGGAGGAGCCTCATCAAGTTGAAGAAGTGCTACCATAAATTTATCCACTCCTACAAGGGAGTAGATTCCATCCTCTGACAGATACTAAGGGATATGAGAGTATCCGAAGGATGACTACCGCGTTACCGTCACTTCATGGACATCGTGGGGAGAGAAAGAATTTCACTCCTATCACTCAAGTCAGTTTAGTTTTCAGAAGGCTTGCTGCCAAAGAAGGATGTTCGGATAGCGAGTAACTTAACTTAAATGAGTGGAAGATGCAATTTCTCCTTGCATGAAGAAGGAAATTTTGAAGGACGTCAAATCCGCCATTCCGTCAGACAATCCCGCAAGACAGCTGGAGTGCCACCTACTCGTATCCCTGTTTGGTTCCGTTTGGGGAACAGAATTGATACCACAGTGATTACTACTGATCATACTGCCACCAGAACCACAGGCTGCCGACCGGTTAAGTCGAGACTAGGTCCGAAGATCTTACCCATCGTTCCTGCAATCCCAGAGATAAAGACAAAGCGATTACCTGACACTGTAGCCGACCTACACCACGGGGAGCATACCTTCCCTCGAGATCCCAATGTTTCTACTAAGATGCCCCGTCCTAAGACGTCATCGTTGAAAAAGAAGAGGGTATGGGTACCCAAGAACGCTGCACTGATACAGTTCAGTGAGCCTATAAAAAAAGAAGTAAAATCAGTGCATGAAATATCTTACATCGTCGTGATAATCACCAGCGAGATGGAGGAACAAGTAGAGGATGTCCATCAAGGTCCTCCAGATCTGAAAGCAATCAAGGAATCAATAATTGAAGATAAAGTTAAGAAACCCATGATTGAGATTTTCGAGTTAGCTCGAGAGCACGGAGTTTCCTTCAATAGTGACAATGAAGATTTTGATTACAATGATTACCTGGAAGAGGATTTCATGGATGTCCATGTGATCATGTGATTCCATGTGATCGAAACCAGAGCTACCACATCCGCGTGCGAGGCTCAACCTCACTCTGAAGAGAACGTCATAGATGAGTTGCATAGGGTTATCCTCCTAAGGGATGGGCAAGTCAGTCTATTGTAGAAAAGAATAGAAGAGATGACTGCAGCTATGACCGCCATGGCCACCATTCAGGGGCAATCACAAGCACCAAGATTGTCTTCTCAAGAGATTAATCAGCCAAAACTCATACACATCACCGATGAAAGAAAAGAGGCTACTTCAGCAGACAAAGATGAACAACCAAAGAAAGATTCTCCGTCAGGTGCCATGCCAGAAAAGGAATTCAAGCAAATGGTTGAACAAGTGGGGGATGCCTTAGCCCAATCCAAGGGGCGGTGCATCAATTTTGAATGGTAGACCTTACTCGGAGGAGTTTGATGTTGTGCCGTTTACCAAGGTTTATGTGGCCCCAAACTTCAAGATATTCAATGGGACTGGAAATCCCACACAACACATAACAACATTTCCGAGCCAGTTCGTCAACAGCTTGTCAGGAATTGCTTTCGACCGGTACGCTGACTTGCACAACGGGTCAGTTAAAACATTTTTTGAGTTGGAACAGTTATTTGTGAAAAGATTTGCAAGGGCACAACATCATGTGTCTATCAGAGAGCTCATGATGGAGAAGCAAAAGCCCAGTGAAACTTTGGTAGACTATATTTTGAGGTGGAGAAACCTTAGCATGAAATGTGAAGCTCAGCTACAGGAACATCAAACGATTGAGATTCTACTCAAGAGCATTCATGGGCCAGTAGCTTTCATGCTTAAGGAACACACCATCAAATCCTTCGAGAACCTACTCAGTAAAGCCAGCAGTCTTCAAGAAGAAATGAAGCACATGGAACCACATGAAAAGGCTAAGGTGACCAGAGTGTTTGAAAAGAAATCAGGAGTAGTCGCGAATGTCGACAAAGGAAAGCAGCCGATAAAGATATATGCAGAATAACATCGCCAGGCTTCATCAGCGGGTAAAAGGATATCCCTGTTAGAGCAACATAAAGTTGTGTATTCTTTCAAGGATGAAGCCATACCTAAAATATTCAAAATCCTGATGAAGAAACCAAAATTCAAACTACCTAATCTGAAGAAACCCAAAGAGGTGGATAAGAAGAATGAACCAAATTATTGCCCATACCATCGGTTGCTTGGGCACACTATAGAAAAATGCTTCATCTTTAAAGAATGGATCGAGAAGAACCTCAAGGAAGAGAATATAACAATCCCAAATGAGTATTTGAGAGAGCCTGAAAAAGGTTCCATAAACATGATTTCAGCTGAGTTAATCTCCTCAATTGATCCGTATGCCGGAGTAGATGGATGAAGTACAACTTGGGATGAACTCAAGGGGGTCATTAATCAAATACAGGATTCATCGAAGCAAGCTTCAATGAATACCGAAGAAGGATGGAATGAGGTATGGGGCAGATCATCTAAGAAGATACTGAACAAGCTACAGTCTGCATCAAAACAAGCCTCTATTCAGAGTCCGCAACATACCGAGCCCGAGAAGAAGATTTCGCCAGGAGATCTGTCATCTTCAAGAATAAAGAGCAAGAAGAAGAAAAGCGTCACTGCCAGGATTGATAGCACGGGGGGTAGGATATGTGGGCTGCCGCTACTAAATTGGTTGTCTCGGATTTGGGAAAGAAAATCCCCGAACACTTGACTTTTTATGATTATCTTTTTGTCCCTCCGGGGTCTTATGAATATAATGATTGTGATTTCGGCTACGTTTTAATTATTTCTGGTGCTAACGTAACTGATTATGACCGATCTAGCTGTGATCTTGAGCCCCAAAATGATCCTTAAATCAAAGAAGACATCAATAATATCGCTTACGACAGCACCGATAACAAAGAGCCAATTCTCGAGCATCATGGTACACCGCTCGCCATCAACTTAGATCTTTCCAATGAAGAGGAAAATATACTGGAATATTCAACAATGATATCTCAAGAAGAAGAAATCACAAAAGTTAACTTAAGGAGCGAAAAAGAGTTACCACCAAGAATAGCTCCAACAGATAAAGGAAAACAGATAATGACTCGAGAAGAGATACCCCCACCTCCTCCAGTGGAAGAACCACATGATAAAGATAAAATTGGAGGATCCTACAAAGTAGAATACAACATGCTAGCTCATCTTAGGAAGTTGCCGACCAGATTGAGCATCTATGATGCTCTGATCCTGTCATAGGAGATGAGAGAGTCTCTGGTTATAGCTTTGCTTGACCCAGAAATTTGCTTAGCTCAGTTGGCCGGCACATCCTCAGATGAAGTTTGCTCGTTGAAAGAACAGCCTGGGGTATCCTTCACAGATGAAGACTTGCTGCTCGGTACCGCCGACCACAACCGTCCGCTCTACATCTCCTTCAACATTGGCAGATTTGTATTATCTAGAGTTTTAGTGGATCCTGGAGCATCTCTTAACTTGATGAGCCTACAGACATTGGCCTATTTGGATATTGAAGATCAAGAGCTTACAACCAATAAGATGATGTTAAGAGGATTCAACCAAAAGGGAGAAAGAGCCCTTGGATCAATTACATTACTTATGAAGGTTGGAGAACTTGTAACAACCGCTAAATTTCATATCATCGACGCCGAGACCTATTTTAACACTCTATTGGGTCGACCATGGATTAATGAGCACAAAATGGTTCCATCATCTCTACACCAATGCATCAAATACCACAAAGAAAATTACCGTAAAGATGGTCAAGAAAATTGCATTAAGGGAGACCTACAACCATTTTTAGTGCACGCAGATGGGATCCA
>NW_018226952.1:246904-247175 GCF_001263595.1 Phalaenopsis equestris
CGAAGATGCTGCCTGCTGCCTACTACGCGCCTCCAAAGAAGACTGTCTTCTCGTGCGAGATTTTGACAAACAAAGGTGAAGTTTTAAAAAAATCACAAAAAGGAGGCCATACTACTCCGTTTCAACAACCTTCTACCACTCCCATACAACAAGTTGGTGGAGGTTCTTCTAGTTCATGCACCCGAGGTCGAGGTCGGGGACGTGAACGAGGAAAGATCAATTTAGTTGTTGAACGGACTAGGCCAACCATCAACATTCAACATTAAAACAG
>NW_018226952.1:247253-250293 GCF_001263595.1 Phalaenopsis equestris
AAGAAGAATGAATATGAATATGAAACAATGTATGATCGGATAAACCACTATGTGAATACTATGACCCTCACTCCGATTCTCCCTTAAAAGGTCAAGAGTTTAAAGGTCAAGGAAATCCGTAGTGTTGTTTCAAAGCCGATCAAATTTTACCATGCTTCTACCTCTACTGAGCTTAAAAAACATGTAAATTTGGATGTTGATCCTAATGAATTAATGGATTTGCCTTTTGGTTACTTCTCGCCTTTTGTTCAAAAGTTAATCCAACAGGGACACTTACCAAAAGAAATGCCAAAAGATATATTTCAACTTTTTAAAAAATTATGGAATGCTAAAAGTCGAACTCCTAATTCATAAGAAGGTCTCGGATTTGGTACAGTTGGACCAGTCGATGATTCTGAATTTTGCATGATTGTTACTAGTGAGTCAGAAGAGGATTGCCTCGATATAGAAGACAACTCTACTAATCAACAAATAGAAGATGATCCGCTAGAATTTGAGGAGGAAATTAAATATACTATCGATGAATTGAAAGAAATTATCATCGGGACTGAAGAGCAACCCCGAGCTACATTTATAAGTTCTCTACTTGATGACGAAGAATCTACAGAATATGTCAAACTATTAACATGATTCAAAGATTGCTTTGCGTGGAGCTACGATGAAATGCTAGGACTGTCAGCAGAGGTTGCAGTCCATAAACTTGCTGTGGACAAGAATATAACCCCAGTAAAGCAAGATTCCAGGAGAATGCGCCTTGAAATAAACCAACAAGTCATCGCCAAAGTGAAGAAGTTGATAAAAGTGAAGAAGTTGATAGAGAAGTTGATAGATGCCAACTTTGTTAAAGAGGAGCATTACCCCATGTGGTTAGCCAACACTGTACCTGTTAAGATGAAAAATGGACAAATCCGCGTTTGTGTCGACTTCAGAGATTTGAACATGGCATGTCCAGAAGACGAGTTTCCACTACCTATACCAGATATGATGGTGGATATCTCTTCAAAACATGAAATTTTCTCCTTCATTGATGGATCATCGGGATACAACCAAATCAAGATATCTCCCGAGGATGAAGCACTTACAGCTTTCAGAACACCGATTGAAATTTTCTGTTGCACAGTGATGCCGTTTGGCCTAAAGAACGCCGGTGTAACATATCAGCGTGCAATGACAAAGATTTTTGACGGCCTCATTCACAACCAAGTAGAATACTACGTGGATGATTTTTTCATCAAAGGTAAACAGAAAATAGACCATTTGTACGATTTGAGGATCGTGTTTGAATGGTTACAATGATATGACCTTAAAATGAATCCCTTAAAGTGCGCCTTTGGCGTTACCTCCGGGAAATTTCTAGGATTCGTTGTCCGTCATCAGGGAATCGAGATCGACCTAGATAAGATTAAGGCTATCTTGTAAATGCCTCCCCCTAGAACCTTGAAACAACTATGTTCCTTCCAGGGGAAGTTGACATATCTGAGACGCTTTATTTCTAATCTCTCAGGTAGGTGTCAGCCCTTCTCGAAATTAATTAAAAAGGATGCCAAATTTATTTGGGAAGAGAAATGTCGGCGGGCCTTTGAGGGCGTCAAACAATATCTAATACTCCTATTTTGGCAGCCCCTATCCCAGGGAAACCTCTGATACTTTACACCACGGCCTTAGATGACTCTCTCAGAGCCCTTTGAGCCCAAGTCAATGATGAGGGTAAGGAAAATGCGCTCGACTACTTGAGTCATCGCCTAATACCGACGGAGATAAGGTATCCACCTATTGAGAAGCATTTTCTGGCATTAATTTTTGCCGCCCAAAAGCTTAGACATTACATGCTTTCTCATAAGATCACCCTAATCTCAAAAGTTAATCTATTGCAATATCTGATGACTCGACCAACACTCTCCGGACGTTTAGCGAGATGATCAATGATCTTATTGCAATTTTATATAACTTTTGTTCCCCTTTGTGCTATCAAGGGACAGATACTAGCAGACTTTCTCGCTGCACACCCACTACCAGCTGGGTCTTCTCTCAACGACGAGTTACCAGACGAGCAAATACCACAAATGGAATTCTCCGGTGCTCGACGCTAGGAGATGTACTTTGATGGTGCTTTGTTAGCCAGAAAAGATAAAGGATTAGGCACAATTATACCAGTCAAAGCAGAAATTGGTTTGATCTTTATCACGCCAGACAAGGGTATGTTGAGGTTCTCATACCGCCTGATGGAGCCGTGCACCAACAATGAAGCAGAATACGAAGCTTTGATCACTGGTTTATCACCGGATTGGTCAATGGATATAACGAACATTGCCATTTATGGCGACTCCCAACTCTTCATCCAGCAAGTTGCCAAACAATACAAAATTTTGGGGTCCACCTACATAAGAATAGCAGAATATCATCGGTACATAATGAAGCTCCTGGACTACCAGATTCCTATGGGAGATAATGCCCATGCCGACGCTCTAGCAAAACTTACTAAGGAAATGGTGTGTCCCCTGGAGGATTCAATTAAAGTCATTAAGTCACAGTGCAAGGAAGACGGGTCTTGTCTCGAATCAACTTTGAAACTCTACACAAGCTTGAAAAAGAAGAAACAGTCAATACAGTTGCAGACATCAACGAAGATTGATGCAAGCCATTAATAGAATATTTGCATATTAGAAAGCTGCCAGAAGACAAGTCTGAAGACAAGTCTGAGGCAGACAAGTCTGAGGCGCACCACATCACAAGAAGGGCCATGTCTTACGCCCTATTGAGAAATGTTCTCTACAAAAGATCATTCCACCAGATGTGGCTACGATGTTTGAGCAGAGCCGAAGCACAAAATATTGTCAAAGAGGTACACCCCGGGTTGTGTGGTGCTCACCAATCAGGGCCGAAAATGAAGATGAAGATCAAAAGACTCGGGTATTACTGGTCAGCAATGATGTCTGATTGCATGGATACAGCCAGAAGATGTCACCAATGCCAAGTGCATGGGGTGGTCTTACCCTAGCCCCCGAATGTGCTACACCCAACTGTTGCCTCGTGGCCATTC
>NW_018226952.1:250366-250797 GCF_001263595.1 Phalaenopsis equestris
AGATTACTTCTCCAAATGGGCAGAGGCAGTACCGTTATGTGAGGTTACAACACAATTTGTCCTTCAATTTTTTAAAAGCCAAGTCGTCTACCGTTTCATAGTGCCGCGAAGAATAATCTCTGACAATGGTACAACTTTCAGAAGTACAAAGATCAACTGTTTCTTCAGAAGACATGAGATAGATTGAAGATACTCTACAATTTACTATCATAGAGCAAATGGTTTGGCTGAGGCTTTCAACAAGACACTGGTACAGATTTTGAAGAAAACCCTGGATGAAAACAAAAGGGATTGGCACAACAAACTATTAGAGGCGTTTTGGGCCTACCGGATGACTTTCAGGACTCCCACTCAGTGTACACCCTATATGCTCATGTATGGGGCTGAGGTCGTGCTACTGCTGGAAATCCAGACACCATCGTCGCCATTGC
>NW_018226952.1:250948-257255 GCF_001263595.1 Phalaenopsis equestris
CATTCAAAGTTGGTGACCTCGTGCTTGTGCTCAAAAGACATATTCTTGCACGCCTCAAAATAGGTGGAAAATTCAAGCCAACTTGGGAGGGACCATTTGTCGTTGAGAAGGTCTATATAAGAGGAGCCTACCAGTTAGTGGACTTCCGGGGCGAAAGCCCTATGTTACCGATAAACGGACGATATCTGAAAACCTATTAAGCAAACTTATGTTGCTCAATGCCGCTTGCCTCTACTTTCTTTCAAACTTTGAAACTTTGATTATTTTTAGGTTTATCTATGTGACCAAATGTCTATGACCGGGTCCAAATTTTGTAATTAACCTCATTATAATGAAAATTTTGAGAAAAAGATTTTTGAACTTCACAGATTTTTGAACTTCACACTTTGAACTTCACACGTTCTCTTTTCTATTTTAGAATTTAAATACCCTACTAAATGAAATGAAACTCACATAAAATGAATAATCCTCTTCATCAAAACAAACTAAAATTTGCTTTAAAAAATACTTTGTTTTGTTCTTGTTCGTGCCAAGCTTCAGCCAACTGACGTTTTTCTTGTCGTCTGCAAAAAAATGTCAGGACAAAGGCTGATCTTTGCCTTCAAGGACGGCTAGAACCTCGCACTGAATGAGGAGATGACGCCGCAAGGAGGTGTCATAGATTTCAATGTGGATTTCAACCAAGTTGATATGGACTACGAGGTCCCTCTAATGGACGTAGTCAACGGTAAAGAAAAGGAGGGACTTCCCTCACTGTTGACGGTAACCACTCAAGACAATGTGTCACGGAAATGTAAAAACGTGATAGAGGAACAAGATCCGATGGAGGGGCCCAGCCGTCTGCCCTCCATGGTAGTTACTCCGCAAGGGACCTGATGGCCGCCTGTTATGAGCGATTACCGAATACTCCGCTCCGCACGACGCAGCACAGAAATGCAAGGTGAAAGAAGCAAAGAGCCTTGCTGCGACAGGAACGGAAACGCCATAGAGATGTGAACAACTTTCTTACCCCCATTCCTGAGGGACAAATTTACGACCCAGATCTGAGAGAAACTTCTGCCAGCCTGCCCACTACAGATGAAGAGTCCCTTCTGCCAGCCTGCCCACTACAGATGAAGAGTCAAGATTTGTGACAAAATCAGATGTGCTCGCAATTCCAGATGTCCTATGCAAGAGTTGCCCAACATGCAACGATGAGGTACCAGCTTGGACATCAGTCACGGGCGCATTTGTAGAATGTCTGGATTGCAACGTTTTGCATCTATAGCGTTTCAGTACATTAGAAGAATACACTTCAAGCACCAACTTGTCTCAGACTCCAGACTTCAGGACAAATGAACCATATGTCCCACTGGGGACGAATCAGCACGCACCACGGAGCCCAGGGTCATACATCCCACTAGAGGCTGAATCTCATGTTCCGGAAGATCAATGTTCCAGATCGACCACCCCTTGTTTGGTTCCCCGCCGATGCTCGAAGGAAGGAACGTCTGCGACAGTTGCCAACCCCTAGTATGGTAGAATACTATAAGATAAGCAAAATAAATAAAAGAGAATTCGAGTTCTATGAAGAAGTTCAGGGAAAGTTCATCATAATACTGGAAGGCCTTGAGCTATATACCAAAGGTTTTTTTAAAAGTGATGAAAAAAGCATTCTAGATTGCATCTTCGATTTAAGAGATAGAGGCCGAGCGGGCCTTCTTATGGGGAGGACATATTCCGAGCCAAAGAAATGGATGACGGGAAAAGGAAGAATCACCATCCAATGTGGCTGTTGTTATAACTTCACGAATGACAGACAGGGGAATCCACTTGAGATCCTCAGATACGACTAAGTAGATCCGCTACCACCAATGATAAAATGGATGATCAAGAAAATGGTCAAGTGGAATATTCTACCTGCTACTTGCATTACCAACAATTGCATCATTAACATTTATGAAGAAAGTGACTGCATTCCCCCACACATTGATCATCATGATTTTGTGAGGCCTTTATGCACGGTCTTGTTCATGAGTAAAAACAATATTCTATCTGGAAAATAAATCGATATAGTCGGCCCTGGCGAAGTTAGAGGAGTTGTGGAGATTCCTCTTCCAGTTGGTTCAGTACTTGTCCTGAAGGGAAATGGTGCAGACATTACCAAGCACTACATTCCAGGAGTGCGACACTGTAGGGTGTCTGTAACCTTCTGCAGAATGGACGACAGTAAAGTACCGTATGGATTCCAGCAGGACCATGCGATGGTTCAGAATTTCAATGAATAAAGAACGAAACAACAAATCTTCAACAATAAATAAAACATAAATAAAAAATAATCACAAATGAGTAAATAAAAAAATAAATTTCTTTTGAAAATCAACCAATTAAAATTAAAACCTTAAAAACATATTTTAAAAAAATTAAGTATGATAATAAAAACAAGAAAATAGAATAGACTTGTTGAGTGGATTCTTCCATTTTCAGAATTTCCTACTCTTTATGCACACAACACAACCATTGTTATCTACACTAACTCTCTGCACATCCCCGCATAATTTCACATTCTACACAAAAACTCACAAAGCTTTACATATCTCCTTCAATAAGATCAACCTTTTTCACATGATAAATTCTGTAAGTTCAACACTGCAAACCCTCCTTTGAGAACTGACCTACATTTCAATTCTCATTTTCAAATAAGTCCTACATTTTGAATTCATTACATTTGAGGTCAGTCCTTACATTCTGACACCCTCCTTTGAGAATTGACATGCATTTCAATTCTCATTTCCAAATCAGTCCTACATTTCTGATTCATTACATTTGAGGTCGGTCCTTACATGCTGACACTCTCTTTTGAGAGTTGGCATACATTTCAATTCACATTTTCATATTTCTACTTCATTATATTTGAGGTCGGTCCTTACATTCCGACACGCTCCTTTGAGAATTGACCTACATTTCAATTCTCATTTTCGAATCAGTCCTACATTTCTGATTCATTACATTTGAGGTCGGTCCTTACATGCTGACACTCTCTTTTGAGAGTTGGCATACATTTCAATTCACATTTTCATATTTCTACTTCATTATATTTGAGGTCGGTCCTTACATTCCGACACGCTCCTTTGAGAATTGACCTACATTTCATGATTCTCATTTTCGAATCAGTCCTATATTTCTGATTCATTACATTCGAGGTCGGTCCATACATTCTGACACCCTATTTTTAGAATTGACCTACATTTCAATTCTCATTTTCGAATCAGTCCTACATTTCTGATTCATTATATTTAAGGTCGGTCCTTACATTCTGACACCTGACACCCTCCTTTGACCTACATTTCAATTCTCATTTTCAAATCAGTCCTACATTTCAAATTCATTACATTTGAGGACAAATTCATTACATTTGAGCATTACATTTGAGGACGGTCCTTACATTCTGACACTCTCTTTCAAGAATTGTCCTATATTTTGATTCTCATTTCCGAATCAGTCCTATATTTCTGATTCATTACATTCGAGGTCGGTCCTTACATTCTGACACCCTCTTTTGAGAATTGAACTACATTTCAATTCTCATTTTCGAATCAGTCCTACATTTCTGATTCATTACATTTGAGGTCGGTCCTTACATTCTAACACTCTCTTTTGAGAATTAACATACATTTCAATTCTCATTTTCACATTTTTGTTTCATTACATTTGAGGTCGGTCCTTACATTACGACACTCTCTTTTGAGAATTGGCATACATTTCAATTCACATTTTCATATTTCTGCTTCATTACATTATAGGTCGGCCCTTACATTCTGACACTCTCTTTTGAGAATTGACATACATTGTAATTCTCTTTTTCACATTTCTGATTCTTTACATTTGAGGTCGGTCCTTACATTCCGACACTCTCTTTTGGAAATTGACCTACATTTTAATTCTTATTTTCAAATCAACCCTACATTTCTGATTCATTACATTCAAGGTCGGCCCTTACATTCTGACACTGACACTCTCTTTTGACTCTCTTTTGAGAATTGACCTACATTTCAATTCTCATTTTCGAATCAGCCCTACATTTCCGATTTATTACATTCAAGGTTGGTGCTTACATTCCGACACTCTCTTTTGAGAATTGACATACATTTCAATTTTCAGTCCTACATTTATGATTCATTACATTCAAGGTCAGTCCTTACATTCCGACACTCTCTTTTGAGAATTGACCTGCATTTCAATTCTCATTTTTGAATCAGCCCTACATTTCAGATTCATTACACTCGAGGTCAGTCCTTACATTCCGAATCTCTCTCTCTTTTTGAATTGATATCTAAATTTCAATTCCCACCTCAGGGTCAGCACTTTCATACTGGTTCCCATCCTCTAGAACATCCTAAAATTTCATAACTCACAGTCTGCTCTCCAATTTCCAATGAGAGTCCCTACTTCTCGACTTGATTAAACGCACACCTGCAAATTATCCAGCAGAAACAAATCACAAGCATGACCCTACACATATTTTCAGGTCTGTTGACTTAGGAGTTTGTATTGGTTTTAGTCGATCTCGTCGATCAACGCTAATACGCGCGGTGTGCCTGCCTAGCACACCACACCTATTGGGGGTCCATTTGTTGACCTCACTTTTGGTTGAGGTTTAGTTTTTTTCCTCTTTAGTAGTCTAAGGTCTAGCCATAGGACTTTCCTATTGACTATTCTTAGAAAACTAGAGAAGGTATCCTCACTATTAGAAATTCTACCCTCTTCTCTACTTAACTTGAAGTTCCACATGTTGGTCTCAACCTCTAAATACTTAGTAGGTAGGGTCACTATGGGGGAAACTGAAGATGAGCCACCCTTAGGACTGCTAGACCTTAGGGTTGACCCTGGGTGTTGGTCTGGAGCTAAGGAACTCACTACACTCATCTACACACACAATCACTCACAACCCTAAACTCAAATTTCTAGCCTAGGTCCCTTGATCTTTTTGGGATACTCATGTAGATGGTCCACTAAACCTACCAGCCCTAGGGTTATGGTTTGGCTAAGACCACTATGTAGAGGACCCAAAATGGGATTTCCATTGGTCCATGGCTTGTTGGTGATGGTTGGTACCTCAACTCTACCAAAATACCCATCTTGGCCTTTTACCCCTAAAGCACCCCCAAATTACCAAAATACCCCTCCATAGCCCAAAATTCGAAAAATTCCAAAAATTTTCAAAAAATACCAATAAATCCCAAATATTCACAATTTTATTTCTCTTAACTACCACATGACCCAATTTGGCAAATTTTACCATATTTAACCAAAATCCCCAAACTTGCCTTTAAAGGCCCAATTTCACTAAATTCAACCCAAATGTCCATCAATATGAGCTCAATTGGCCCCGATTCCAATCCTAAATTCAAATTAATATTTGATATGACCAAAATAAACCAAATACAAGCCTAATTGGCCCATGATTTGAGCACAATTTTGATTTTGGTCAAAACCCCACAATTTTTTGAGCACAATTTTGATTTTGGTCAAAACCCCAACTTTGACCATATGACCTAATCTCACCAAATTGAACCCATACCCAACTTAATTGGCTCCAATTAATGTTTAAAAATCATCATAACAATCCTAAACATCAAAATCAACCATAAAGTGGCCTTGGTGACTCCTTAAATCCATTTGATTTTGTCCTAAATCCAAAATTCCCAAATTTAGCCCCAAATTGGCTAAGTCCCCAAATTTTACCCAATTGATTGCCTTAACCTCCAAATTGGCATCCAATTCATGTTGAAAGTTCTTCATGAGGTTCCTATTGACCATTTACAACAATCAATTTGGACTTATCCCAAGGCAAGCTCAAGCTAGACCCAAGCCTAGCCCAACATGACCAAATTGACTAAAATTCAAAATTCCTTCAAATTGACCCTTCAATTAAACTCAAAACCACTTCCATTCTTCACCAAAGTTGTTCCTTATGATCATATACACAAAATGAAAAATTTATTTGGGCCAATTGACATGGCTAACCTAGTCCAAACCCATGTTCTGGTCATTTGCACCCATTTGAACCCATGCACTAAATGTGACCTAACTACCCTAAAGTTACCAAATTAACTCCACTACAACCCTTAGTTGGACTTAGTGACCAGTCCAAACACCATGAAACCACCTAAATCAAGACATGGACCGAAGGTCCCCCAAATGAAGGGATATTATTTCCAAAAATGCATGTGCTTAAGATATCCTTAACAAAATTAGGTATTATTGCACTAAATTGCTGTGACATATTCCCCTGGGTTCCCTGAGCTCCTAGCCACCTCCCCCTGGC
>NW_018226952.1:257486-265940 GCF_001263595.1 Phalaenopsis equestris
CTCCATGGTCGTTAAACTAAGTGCTGAAATTTCCTTAGTGAGGCCTCTCCAAACTTCACACAGAGCTTCCCCAAGATCCCCTCAGTGCATTCCAACCATTTTCCCTCACAAATTCCTATTGCCAGAGCTCAATTTTGAGCTTGGAACCTTGCCGAAAACCAGGATAGAATCAAATACACATCCACTGTCCACCCAAACTCAAATTAACTCTACCCACACCTTCACAACAATGAAAGAAGCCAAAGTCCCATAAAATCCCCCTTCCACAGAGCCTCTACCATAGCTCTAGACCAACACCCGAATTCGAGCTTGGTTGAATCCACACCAAGGCCTTATACCAAGACCAGGGACTCAATCCCTTGCCTCTTTGGATCACAACGAGCGTGCCAAGACCCTTTGATCTAAGCTTCACATCTCAGAGCAAAGGTATAAAACCTCGCCTCATCCCAAGCCTATTTTGATTCTCCATTTAATTAGGCTTAATTTAATTGCATGATTACCGTATGGATGTGTTCGTCTCACTTAGACGAGTCCATAGAACAAATCCCGAGGTAATTTGTTTAAGTCTAAGCTGAGATCTTAGGGTTTTAGTGTGGACGATCATGGGATCATTCTATCGGGGATGATGATGGGGAGTCGATTGGTCGAGCGTGTATCAAATGGACGGATGAGATCGAGCCGAATAGAGCTTTGGGACATAAACTGCGGGCCGAGTCAGCAACTATATGGACGGCGGAGTCCAACCACAACGCGCCATGCATGCCTTCGGAGCTGCCTAGGATCCAGTCAGCACACACGGTTTAAATAGAAAGATAGGGCTTTTTCTATTTATTTAAATACCCCTAACACTTCAAAAATCCATAACTTTGTGTAGAAAAATCACAAAAATAAAATAAAAATACCATCAAAAATCACAAAAATAAAATAAAAATATCCTCTTGCTTAGTGAACAAAGGAGAATAATGTAGAATAAACTTCAAGTCCATTTGATGCAATAAATATTTTTAATTAATTCAAAACTGTTTGGGATCATTTGATTCCCCATGCATATTGATACATCACATTGGCTTGAAATTTTGGCTTATTGTAGCCTCTGTCAAGGGAAACATCCTTTGATTTTTCTAAAGTCAGAGGAGGTTCCTATACAGAGATCTATATTTTTCAAGATCTTGCACATTATTTCCTTAAAATAATCATGGAAATTAGCATATTGATCAGAAAATTCTAAGAAAATTTTGGAAGGTCCACCATGACCAGAGAAGCTTTTGGAAATAATTTCATGGGTCAAGTCATTTAAAATGCTCTTAAATTTTATAAATACTCAATCACTAAAATAAATAATTTTGGAAAATATAAACATTTAAATGACTTGATTTTTTATCTCCACTTTGGTTCCTGATCCAGAGAACTCACCATAAAAATTTCATAATATTTTGAGTATGTTTGATAAGTTAAGTTGATTTTTAAAGACAAATACCACTTTTGACACTTAAATGATTTTTAAAAATCAAAATATAACTCAAAAAATTATGTAACTTAGTTTTTTGAGTTCTCTGTGATCAGGGACATTTTATAAAAATAAAATAACATTTAGAATAAAAACTTGATTTTTAGCCTATTCTAAATATTTAAAATAATTAAAAATTCATAAAAAAACAAAAATAATAAAATTCATGGGAATGTTCTAAATTGCTTCCTAATCACTTAGGAACAATTAAAATATTTTTCATGATTTTCTAAAAAAAGATATTGAATTTCAAAGCTTAAAAATAATTTTTAAAAGCTAAAAATGAGTTTTCACCAAAATAATTCCAATAAATGAAGTAAAAATCAGAAAAGTATGAAATTCGCTCCTCTAGGTTCTCTAACCTCAGAGAGATTTTCCAAAAATACAAAACTTAATCTTTATCATTTAAAATATTTTATTTTCATTAAATAACTCATAATTTAAAATAATTCTGATAAATCACAGAGAATTCAAAAAATTATGAAATTTTGTCCAAAGGCTTCTCTAGTCTAGGTCCACCTCGTGTAAAAATTTCAAAGGATTAGAATTTACCTTGGTCAAGTTAGGAATTTCCTTTGAAAAATCCTATTTTTGTATGAAAATAATTATATTAAATAAATTAAATTATGAAAAATAACATTTTCTTCTCTCATGTCTTAGTTGACCTATGAATGAGGTAGGATAAAAATTTTAAAGTCATTTGAATTGAATTTGACAAATTATGAAGTGTTAGAGCCTTAGGGGCAAATGTGTAATTTTGAAAATTTATCCTTAATTAACATTTTGGCTTAATTTAAGGAGGGAAATGGCAACCTCTGATCTTAATCAATTTATTTGATGTTTGGAACACAAGGGGTTAATTGGTAGAAACCAGTCTAACTTTCCTAATTGAAAAGATAGGTTAATAAATTTCTAAATTATTAAATTTGGAAGTTTATTAAAATTAAATGATCCTGGATTTAGGGGTATGAATTTTGAAGTCAATAATTAATCAATTTAATACCCCTATCTTGATTTTCAAATTAAGCCTAATTAAAAAATTGGCTAATTTTTCAGGTTACACCAACTTGCCCTTTAAGTAAATTCACTCACATAATTTTCAAATTAAACGATAAATGATAATTACCCCTTTCTGAGGGATAATTAAGACATCAATGTTCACTAAGCATTAGAAGTATTCACAAGATGAACCATTAAGCAACATAATAGGTTTAAATAGACTCGAGGCTTTTCACCAGTTGGTGAGAAGGAGGCATGGACCTGCTTCCTCCTCCTAACTTGTTGGATACCTCAAAGGTCTATTAAACTTAATATGCTTTGCTCAATGAAATCATCCTTAATTAAACTTTTAATGACTCACCAAAATACAACATAGAGTTAGGAAAAACACCAAAACCTTACTTTTCCTACTCTTCATAAATGCCCTCACATGCGTTTTTAAGTTTCAGGTGGTGGAACGAGAAGACTCGCCATGTACGCTTTTACAGTTTATAGTACCATCGTTCTTGTGCCTTTTCCTTACATGCTTTATGCTTATGATATTTCTTTTCATACTTGCGTTTACCTACATGTATGAAAACAACATAAACTTGCATGAGGCCCAAAACAAATACTAAAATCAACCAAGATAAAATCCACCGCCACAACATTCAAAATTTAAAACAACTCAAAATTTAATCACAAACATCACACAAAACTACAACTTCAACTAAATTAAGATATCTCTATCGGATGATCGGGAATCCCTCGGAGGAGTTAACCTACGGTTGCTAACGAGGCTTCCCACGATTCAAATGAAATTATGGAACTCATTAAGTTGTGTTTAGTAAGTTCATTTTGACTAAGTGAATCCAATAGAAAGTAGTGATGCCGGAACGAGGGAACCGTAGGATCCTAACCGATGTCGCTCTAATCAATTTTAATATGCCCCCATAAAATTTAAAGAACTTCAAACATAAGGCCACTTGATTTGACATTCCAACCTGACACACTAGAAAACTCAAACTCGTCGCGGCAAGGAGCTTGGAGCTAGCATGGTGGGCAACACGACTATCTTCAACAGCAAAACTTGTCTTCCTCAACTAAACCAATCTTCCATCCTTAGAATTAAACAGTAAAGCCATAGAACTTTTAGGTTGCTTTCTTATGCAACGTAAATCCTCACCTTATCTTTAGGCCTATGTATAGTCCTGTTATACAATATAACCCCTAACTCGTCTTAGGATTCCGAGGTTGTCATCCGTCACGACCTAAATTCGCATATCTTCCAGGCTATTTGTGTGATTGTTTCACACGAATGTAAGCCCTAACTAATAAAATTAGCAAGATGAAACACTTAATTTTTTCTCCTCAAAACTGAAAACAAACATTAGGATAGCTTGGGAAGTCACCAAGGTTTGCCTCTGGATCCCTGACATCCCTTAGTTCTTCTTCCATTGGATTCCACAATAAAATATTCCAAATTTGAACCAACCCCCTTTCACACCTGTACATCCGATCTCATTGAAGAGTCCTACCCTTTGAAATTCCTTGAAGATAATATTTCCTGATTTTTATCGAGAGTCTTCTTAAGTGACTTTGATCATTTAAGATGTAATTAACTATAGGGGCTTGCCCTTATAGGAAGCTTAAATGACATTTCATTTTTAGGTTTAAATTTGTATAAAAAATTACATATTTACCCTAATCTTCTTTAGGCTTGGACACTAGCCGTAGTGACACTAAGAGTTGACTCAATTTTATTCTTTGGACCCAAATGACATAGGGTCTAATTCATATCCTTATGACCATTGAGTCTAACCCCATAGACTCAATATGGCAAGACATTTAAACCCATACTTGATCTGAATTCAAGACAAATCAAACAAAACACTTAGTCTAACCCCATAGACTCAATATGGCAAGAAATCTGAACCCAAAACACTAATTAGGTTTAAACACCTTTAGATATAATTAAATCAAGTTAAACTTTAACTACATTAGGTTTAACTCAATACACACCTAATTAGGTTTAAACTACATTTAGACCTAATTAAACCCTAATTAAACCTTAACTACATTAGTTTTAACTTAATAAACCCTTATTAGGCCTAAACCACATTTAGACCTAATTAAACCCTAGTTAAACCATAACTACATTAGTTTTAACTTAACCAACCCTAATTAGGCCTAAATCACATTTAGACCTAATTAAACCTTAGTTAGACCTTAACTACATTAGGTTTAGCTCAACAAATCTTAATTAGGTCTAACCCTTACTAGACCTAATTAATCAATTAAACATTACCTAAATTAGGTTTAACCCTTACTAGACCTAATTAATCAATTAAACCTTAACTAAATTAGGTTTAACCCTTACTAGACCTAATTAATCAATTAAACCTTAACTAAATTAGGTTTAATTAACCTTAAACCCAATTAGACTTAACCCATATTAAGTCTAATTAATCAATTAAACCTTACCCAAATTAGGTTTAATTAACCTTTAAACACAATTAGACTTAACCCATATTAAGTATAATTAATCAATTAAACTTTACCTAAATTAGGTTTAATTAACCTTTAAACCCAATTTGTCTTAACCCATATTAAATTAACCAATTAAACCTTACCCAAATTAGGTTTAATTAACCTTAAACCCAATTAGACTTAAACCATATTAAGTCTAATTAATCAATTAAAGCTTACCCAAATTAGGTTCAATTAACCTTTAAACCCAAAAAGACTTAACCCATATTAAGTCTAATTAATCAATTAAACCTTACCTATATTAGATTTAATTAACTTTTAAACCCAATTAGACTTAACCCATATTAAGTATTAACCTTTAAACCCAATTAGACTTAACCATATTAAGTCTAATTAATCAATTAAACCTTACCCAAATTAGACTTAATTAACCTTTAAACCCAATTAGACTTAACCATATTAAGTCTAATTAATCAATTAAACCTTACCCAAATTAGACTTAATTAACCTTTAAACCCAATTAGACTTAACCATATTAAGTCTAATTAATCAATTAAACCTTATCAAAATTAGGTTTAATTAACCTTTACCTAAATTAGGTTTAATTAACCTTAACCTAATTAGGCTTAACCACAAATAAGTCTAATTAATCCATTAAACCTTACCTAAATTAGGTTTAATTAACTTTTAAAAACCAATTAGACTTAACACATTTTAACTCTAATTAAACAATTAAACCTTACCAAAATTAGGTTTAATTAACTTTAAACCCAATTAGACTTAACCCATATTAAGTCTAATTAATCAATTAAAATTTACCTAAATTAGGTTTAATTAACCTTTAAGTGCAATTAGACTTAACCCATATTAAGTCTAATTAATTAATTAAACCTTACCTAAATTAGGTTTAATTAACCTTAAACTCAATTCAAGTCTAATTAATCCAAGTCTAATTAATCAATGAAACCTTACCCAAACTAGGTTTAATTAAACCTTAATTAGGTTTAATCAATCCAAAGAAAACCTAATTTGAGTTAAACCTAACTTGAACTCAAGTTAACTAAAAAATTAGGTTCAACCCACATTGAACCTAACTTAATCAAAACTTAACTTGAGTTTAACCTAACTTTAACTCAAGTTAACCCAAACATTAGGTTCAACCCATATTGAACCTAACTTAACCAAAACATAACTTGAGTTTAACCTAATTTGAATTCAAGTTAACCCAAATGTTAGGTCAACCTAACTTGAACCCCAATCAACTTCAAACTTAAGTTCAACCCATATTGGACTTAAGTCAAATCTATAAGTTAGGTTCAACCCAACCTGAATCTAAGTCAATTAAACTATAGGTTCAACATATACTGAACCTAAATCAAACCTTAAACTTAGGTTCAATTCAAATTGAACTTAGGTCAACATAAGCTTTTGGCTCAATCAAAATTAAACCTAATGCAATTCAATCCTTAGGTTCTACCTACATTGAACCTAAAAAAACCTTAAGTCCTAACTACATTGGACTTAACACTAATTCAACTCTTAGGTTCTACTTAGATCAAACCTAAATACCTTAAGTCCTAACTACATTGGACTTAAAACCAATTCAACTCTTAGGTTCTACCTACATTGAACCTAAAACATCTTAAGTCCTAATTACATTGGACTTAAACAATTTCTGATCTTTAGGTTCTACCTATATTGAACCTAGAACATCTTAAGTCTTATCCACATTGGACTTAAAACTCTAGGTTCTACCTACATTGAACCTAAATCATCTTTTGGTTCTCCGACATTAAACCTAAATCTTAGGTTTCAATTTACGTATGACTTAAAACAAATGACATCATAAAAATCTACCGACATAAATGACATAAAATTCATCTTAAAAGACATTAAAACACAACTTAAACATCAGTGTTCAGATTTACAAAGATTTCTTGGATGATGTAATCTATGGTTGTTGACAAGAATCTTCCGGTCTTGGTTTAAACACCTTTCGGACTAAGTAAATCTGAATACTTCACAGCCCCGGGACAACAAAGCCATAAACATCTTGACTGGGTCGTTTAAAAGTATTCAATCAATTAAATGACCAATTGAAATTGATAAATCTGACAACATGGTTTTATGCTAATCGTGTTCTCTTTTGCAGTTTTATTGAAGACATGAAAATAAAATTTCACTCTAGATTTCCTTTGCATGTTATAAGGTGTGCTAACTCTGTTTTGCAGGACGACATTCAAAAGAAAAATTTCAAGACAACAAAACCAGATAAAAACAAATGAAACAAAATAAAAAAACATAGACAAAAAAGACATAACATGAAAAAAACATAAACAAAAATAAAATGATACAACATGACAAAAAAAAATAAAACAAAAATAAAACGACATGACATGACAAGAACAAAACAAAACCTTTAGAGTAGAATCAGATTCTTATGAATCTATTATCCCAGAAATAAAACATTTAATGTCACTTTCCTTAATCTGGAGATTTTAGAAGAACAAGTGTTAACGAGAATCAGGAGTTTTCTTAGGTAAATCTAGAATTGCCTAAGATGTAATCAACTATAGGAGTTTTCTCCTATAGGAAAATTAAGAATTCAGAATAGGTGATCAACCTAAATCTCTAGTTATCAGACCATTTATGTGGTTATCCTTATATGAGATTTTGACATTCTAGAGTCTTCTCTACAAGTTTACCACCCAACATTTCTCTTGTTTTCTATCATTTGCCCTTTCCCTTTTTCCTAATTCCTTTAATACTTGAGGATCATTTACTTGATCCAAAAGATTAGGGTAAATTGGAAAAATAGGGCAATAAGATAGATAAATAGAGTGGCAACTCCAACGTCCTTATTGACAATAGATACAATGACATGAGGGCACAAAATGAGAATTGGCGGCGACCGCGAATGACGAGCCCCGATCGCCACCAAAAGACTTTGGATGGATAATTATTGATAATAATGGAATTAGTCCTTCAATTTGCATGCATAGAATTCATATGGAAGAAAACTGCAAACCAAGGGCTGATCCTCAAAGGAGATTGAATCCTGTTATAAAAAAAGTTGTAAAGAAATAAATTTTAAAGTGGTTAGATGTTAGAATTATTTACCCTATTGCAGATAGTGCATGGGTTAGTTCAATTCACCGCGTTCCTAAGAAAGGAGGAGTAATCGTGATTGTGAATGAATGTAATGAGTTAATACCTACTAGACAAGTCACAAGGTGGCAAATATGCATTGATTATAGAAAATTAAATCTTGCCACTAGGAAGGATCATTTTCCACTACCCTTTCTAGATGAAATGTTGGATAGACTAGCTGAGCATAAATACTTTTATTTTCTGGATGAATATATCAATTATTGCCAAATACAAATAACTCCTCAGGATCAAGAGAAAATAACTTTTACCAGTCCTTATGGTACATTTGCTTTTAGAAGAATGCCTTTTGGTTTATGTAATGCCCCTAT
>NW_018226952.1:265988-268118 GCF_001263595.1 Phalaenopsis equestris
TTTTTTTTATGGGTATTTTGAAATTTGTTAAAAAAGGAATTGAAGTATTTATGGATAAAAAAAAAAAAAAAAAAAAAAAGGAAAGTTGGAACATCATTTCACTCATGCTTAGAACATTTATCAACATTTTTTAAGCGCTTTGAAGAAACAAATTTAGTCCTTAATTAGAAAAAATACCAATTTATGGTAGTAGGAGGAATTGTTTTAGGACAATAAATATCAAAAAATGGTATGGAAATAGATCCTTCTAAAATTTAAGTGATCGATAATTTACCTTATCCAAAAAATGTAAGGGAAATTAGGAGTTTTTTAGGACATGTTGGATTCTACAGGCGATATATTAAGAACTTTTCAAAAATTGCTAAGCCTTTATGCAATTTACTGGAGAAAGATGCAATTTTTAATTTTGATGAAGAGTGCTTAAAATCTTTTGAGTTATTAAAAGAAAAATTAGTCACTTCAATAATTATAATTTCACTAGATTGAGAAAAACCTTTTGAACTAATGTGTGATGCTAGTGATTATGTTATTAAAGTTGTCTTAGGACAAAAATATGATAAAAATTTTAAAGTAATTTACTATGCTAGTAATACTCTTAATGAAACCAAAATTTATTATGCAACAATTGAAAAAGAGTTATTAGCAATAATATATGCCTTTGATAAATTTAGATCATATTTAATTGGAACTCATTGTGTAGTGCATACCGATCATTCTGATATTAGTACCTAATGAAAAAGAATGATGCTAAACCTAGACTTATAAGATGGACTCTTCTTTAGCAAGAATTTGATTTTACAATAGTAGATCGGAAGGGAACTGAAAATCAAATTGCTGATCATTTTTCCAGGTTTGAGTTAGAAAAACCACTCTATTTTGAAAAAGAAATTAATGAACATTTTTCAAATGAAAAACTGTTCAAAATTAATTCGTGGCTTGTTTCTTGGTAAGTTGATATTGTCAACTTTCTTGTTAGTGATATTATACCCTATGGAATGACAAACCAACAGAAGAGGAAATTTTATTTTGAAGCTAAGACTTATTTTTGGGTTGAGCCATTTTTATATACATAAGAAAAGGATCTTATTATTCGAAAATGTGTACCTTTAGAAGAGACTTATGAAATTAACCAAAAAATGTCATAATTTTGATTTTGGGGGACATTTTGGTGTTGATAAAAGAGAATACAAAATTTTACAATCTGGATTTTATTATTTTACTATCTTTAGAGATGTTAAAGATTATATTAAAACTTGTTATAGATTTCAACGAGTAGGAAATATTTCTAGAAGAAATGAGATGCCCCTTTATTATATGAAAGAAGTTGAAATATTTGATGTTTGGGGATTAGATTTCATGAGACCATTTATACCATCTTTTGGGAATTTATATATACTTTTTAGCAATGGACTATGCATCCAAATTGAGAGAAGTTGTTGCTTTACAACGATGTGATGCTCAAAGTGTTGCAAAGTTTTTAAAAATGAACATATTTTGTAGATTTGGGATGCCGAGAGTTATCATAACTTACGGGGGATGTCAGTTTAGAAATGTCATAATGGAGAAGTTATTAAGAAAATATCATATAAATCATAGAATTGCTACTGTTTATCATCCTCAAGCAAGTGGTTTGGCTGAAGCAAGTGGTTTGGCTGAATTATCCTCAAGCAAGTGGTTTGGCTGAATTATCCAATCGAAAAATTAAAAGAATTATCGAAAAATTTTTATATCCAACAAAAATGGATTGGTTAGTCAAACTTGACTACACTTTGTGTGCTTATAGGACTGCATATAGAACTCCTATAAGAATGTCCCCATATAGGCCAATATTTGGGAAAGCTTGTCACTTACTAGTTGAATTTGAGCATAAAGCATATTGGGCGATTAAAGAGATCAATTATAATTTAAAAAAATGTTGGTGAGAAAAGATTATTGCAATTAAATGAGCATAAAGAGATAAGCAATTAATCTTATGAGAGTCCTAAGATTTACAAAGAAAAGATGAAGATGTGGCATGATCAAAGGATTCTTACTAAAAATTTACAGCTAGGGCAACAAGTTTTGCTATATAATGCAACGTTGAGAATATTTCTAGGAAAACTGTCAGCACTATTTTTGGTGTGGGGTTTG
>NW_018226953.1:0-22489 GCF_001263595.1 Phalaenopsis equestris
GCGCATCATGCGCCAGCGCTCTGGATTTTGGCGCACCTGCGTCAAACCCAAAAATTGGTTGTTTTTGCTCCAAATTTTGATCTTTTTGCCATTTTTGCTCAAAATGCCTAAAAATGAAATACCTGCAGCAAAAACAATACCTGCAGCAAAAACATCCCTAAAATTGATATACCTGCAATAAAAATATGAAAATACTCTTATTTAAAGTGCAATATCACAAAAATTTAACTCTCATTTTAAACTACCCAAAAATAAGTACTTTTATTTATTGCAGATATAATTTAGCTTTTAGCCCGCAATATGATGCCCTAGACTAAAGGTTGGAGGTGGAAGAAGACCAAGCTGAAAAAATGGAGGTTTTTGTGCAATTTTGTTGGTTTTTTAGCCAATCTAGCGTTTTCAGACCTTTGGTGCATCATGCGCCAAGGCTCTGTAAGTTGGTGCATCATGCGCCAAAGCATTTTTTTGCCAGATCTCAGTTTCTGTGGAAATCTACTCTGTACCGCTTTACGTCAACCTCTATTTGACTCAAATAAACTCAAATAAACCTTTCTAAGTATACTTAAACATCAAACTAATACCAAATTTTCACAAACAACACAAAACTCATATTTATATATGAAATTTGTGTTATTATAAACTAACATTTTTCAAGCCAATACATAACAAATTCAATGTTCTAAAGCAAACCAACGTTCTATCACTGAAATTTAAACATCAAAATTCAAAGCAATAAACATAGATAGTGCAACAATAGAAAGTAAAGGTAATCTAACATAACAAACTAAAACAAACAATACTAGACAAAACATTCCGTGCTTAACTCAACTTTAAACATCTTCTTCACTCTCGTCCTTCTAGATATCTCCCATAGACCGGTAGTGCATATACAGATTGTAGAAGGGCCTAAATGGAAATTCATCAGTTGAATTTTCCTCCTCAAACCACACATTCTTCTTGAACATACATACCAAACCATATTCAATACGCCATGTATGTTCAAAATGTTTGTTGAGTCTCCAATCCAGGTGATCCAGCATTTTCGAAATATTCTCAATTGCATGAATAAGAATATGCGCCTCTTTCTCTATCTTCTTGATTCTCTTTGAAAGTGCACTCAAGTTGTAAAAAGGCTGAATAGCTTATGAATTTTGGGATCCTTGATCCATTAGTACATTCATATAATTTTCATCTCCCATTCCAATGCAACTGCAGTAGACTTCAGGATCCATTGGCTTCCAAGGCAGTAGTACTTTCTCCCAACTTTCATAAGGTACTTGCGATTGACTACATAGTTGGAAAATAGTAGATAGATGTCCCAATCCAGTTGCAGATCCATTCACGATCAAACTGAAAATTGATTTTACAATTATGGCTCTAATATCAATAGGTTTCTTAGTTTGAATGCAGTAGTTCAGGATAGCACTCCCCTTAGTAACCTTACTAATTTTCATAGTTGGCAGTAATTTCGAGGAAATGAAGAAATGTCATGCCTTTAAATTAGGATTTAACAATGATGAAGAAAAAGTCACATTCCCATCATCTCGGGCTTCCCAATTAACATCTTCATCAGTAAGGTAACGATAAAGTTCCTTCATGTTGTCTCTTATAGGGGTAAAATTTGAATAGTGGCAGAAAGGTACGTTCTCGATCATAAACATTTTGTTGATTCTCAAAGGAGTGAACTGCACAAACCTGCCTCGCACTTAAATCATTCCTTGGTTGATGCCATGAAAATTTGCATAAAATTATTTCACCACAGGGACGACTATAGCGGCAGCAGTGCAGCAAAGCACTTCCCAATGCCTCTGCGCAATAACTTCTTCGACTCGAGCATTCAGCCCGTTGAATCCTTGATTCACAAATCCCCTCTCTTTGATAAGCCTTTTCTTCATTATAACTCGATCATGCAACTTCTATGTGTCGAAACTTATGAACTTTCTTCGGTTGAAAACTCCAAATCTAGTGGAATTTCTAGAGTGGGAAGCCATAAGAATTTAAAAGTGGTGACTCTTCCATCATTTCCCCCCCTAAAATATGTATTGGAGTCAGTTTTTAGGAGTTATTTGAAGGTGTCCCTGCCACAAACCGGTTTTTGAAGGGTCTCCCGGCCAAAAACCGCCATTTCAAACATTTTAAGTCATTTTCGTCTCTGCGGCGCATCATGCGTCAACTCTCTGGAATTCGATGTATCATGTGCCAGTTCCAAAATGTTGGTCATTTCAATTTTGAGCAAATAAATTCTCAGTCTTTTCACTACATTAGGCAAATAAAGATGTTTCTAAATACTTTTCTCAAATGCACGGATTACATAAGGACATAAACATAAACATACATATAAGATTTTAAACAAAAACTCAAAAATTAAAGTAAACAACGATACATATGGGTTACCTCCCAAAAGCGTTTGGTTTAATGTCGTCAGCTCGACATTTCTAGTTTCATTCTGGGTGATCCAACATGATAGTCTCTTTAGCATTTGGTCTTCAACCATCAAAATAAGGTTTCAATCTGTGCCTATTCACTTTAAATACTCTTCCATTTTTTGGATCTTCAATATTGACTGCTCCATAGGGATAGACTTTTATAACTCTGAATGGCCCTTTCCACCTAGACTTCAATTTTTCAGAAAATAATTTCAATCTTGTATTATATAATAAAATATTCTTTCCAAGTTCAAATTCTTTTTTTACTATCTTCCTTCCGATCATGTCATTCTTTAATTTTTTTCCTTATAAATCATCTCATTATCGTAAGATTCATTCCTAGCTTATTCAAGCTCATTCAATTGCAATAATCTTTTCTCACTAGCTTCTTTAAATTGAAATTAAATTCTTTTATCGCCTAGTAAGCTTTATGTTCTAATTCAAATGGCAAGTGACAAGTCTTCCCAAAAACTAATCTATATGGGGATATTTTTATAGGTGTCTTATAAGCTGTCTTGTATGCCCATAATGCAATATCTAATCTAATAGACCAATCCAATTTGTTAGGATTATCCAACATTCTCTTAATTTCACAATTAAATACTTCCACTAAACCACTAGTCTGTGGATGATAAGCATTTGTAATTTTATGTATTATATTATATTTTTCCACCAATCTTGCAACTATTGCATTTCTAAAATGAGAGTCTCCATCAGTAATGATTACTCCCAGCATTTCATATATTGTAAGAATATTTTTAATTAAAATTTTTGAAACACTCCTAGCGTCGGATCTAAGTAAAGCGATTGTTTCTATCCATTTTGAAACATAGTCCACCGCAATCAATATATATATATATATATATTTCCAAATGAATGCATGAATGGTCCCATAAAATCTAATCCCCATGCATCAAAAATTTCAATTTCCAACGAGCAGTTATATCATTCCCAAAATGTCCTCTAAATACATAATCATGACATTTTTCATAATCTCCTGAATTTCTTTATAAGGCACACATCATCTTATAACTAAATCCTTACATTATTTATACAAATGAGAATCATCCCAAAAATAAGATTTTGCATCATAAATGAATTTCTTTTCGTGTTGTTTTGTTAGTCCATATGGTAAAATACCACTAACAATATAATTCACAATATCAGCATACTAAGGTATTTCTCATCCTTTTACAGCATATAGTTGTTCATCAGGAAAAGTATCTTTAATCTCTCTCTCCATATCAAGTATTTCTTCCTGTTCTAACCTCGATAGATGATCAACTATTTGATTATCAGTCCCTTTCCTATCGACTACTACAAAATTTAACTCTTACATCAGAAGTATCCATCAAATTAATCTTTGTTTTGCATCCTTCTATTGCATTAAATATTTAATAGCATAATGGTTAGTATGCACAACACATTTAGTTCCAATCAAATATGATTTAAACTTATCAAAAGCATACACAATGGCTAATAACTCTCTTTTAGTGGTGGTATAGTTAATCTAAGCATCATTAAGAGTCTTACTAGCATAATATATGACCTTGAAAATCTTATCATATTTCTGCCCTAAAACAGCTCCAATTGCATAATCACTTGCATCACACATTAATTCAAAAAGGTTTCTCCCAGTCTGGTGACATAATTAAAGGAGCGGTGATCAATTTTTCCTTTAAAGTTTCAAAGGCTTTAAGGCAATCATGGTTAAAGATAAAATTTTAAAGTTAAAATTTGCATCTTTTTCTAGAAGTTGCCATAAAAGCTTAGTAATTTTTTTAAAATCTTTGATATATCGCCTGTAGAATCCAACATGTCCTAAAAAGCTCCTAACTCCTCTTATAGTAGTAAGTGGAGGTAGGTTCGATATAACCTAATTTTTTGTAGGATTTACTTCCATGTCATTTTCTAAAATTTTATGTTCAAGAAAAATTCCTCCTGCAACCATAAATTCACATTTCTTTCAGTTCAAAACGAGATTAGTCTTTTCACAACATTCCAAAACTTTCTATAATTGATTTAGAAAAATTTCAAAGGAAGTTCCGCATACAAAAAAATTGTCCATAAAAACTCTAATTCCTTTTTCAATCAAATCACAAAAAAATGACATCATGCATCTTTGAAATGTTGCAGGTAGGTTACATAATCCAAAAGACATTCGCCGAAAAGCAAAAGTTTCATAAGGTCTAGTAAATATTGTTTTCTCTTGATCCTTAGGGGCAATAGGTATTTGGTGATAATTGGTATATCCATCTAGAAAATAAAAATATTTGTGCCCAGTCAATCTATCCAACATCTGGTCTAAAAAGGGTAAAGGAAAATGATCCTTCCGGATGGAAGAATTTAATTTTCTATAATCTATGAAGATTCACCATCCAGTGACTTGTCTTATTGATATTAATTCATTATGTTCATTTGTCACTACAGTTACACCTCCTTTCTTCGGAACACAGTGAATTGGACTCACTCAAGCACTGTCTAAAATAGGATATATTATTCCCGCATCTAACCATTTTATAATTTCTTTCTTAACCACTTCTTTCATCATAGAATTCAATCTCCTTTGAGGATCAGTTCTTGGTTTATGTTGATCTTCCAATAAAATTTTATGCATACAGATTAAAGGATTGATTCCTTTAATATCAGCTAATGTCCATCCAAAGGCTTTCTTATATCTTATCAAATTTTCTAACAACTGTTGTTCATGCCCCTTAGTTAGTTCTTAGGATACAATGACATGTAGTGTAGATGAATCTCTTAAGAATGCATACTTCAAATGTGTAGGAAGTGTTTTCAATTCTAGTTCAGGGGGTTTCTTAATAGATGAAATCAAGTTGTTATTTTCTGCAGGATCTAACGTTTCAAGTTTTTCCTTAACATATTTCAGTTCCTCCATACTCACTTCCATAGACTCATCTTGGATTTTATCCTTATCTTGATATTCCATATATTCCTTTTCAAAAATGTCTTTCATATGTCTTTTTGAAATATTCATGGCTTAAATACTCATTAATATCCATTCTGAAGCATTCGATCTCTTGTTCTTTTGCAGGGTATCTCATTGATTTTGCAATATTAAATGTTACCTCTTGATCACTAACTCTCATAGTTCATTCTCCTTTCTGCACATCTATCAAAGCTCTTCCAGTGGCTAGGAATGGTCTTCCTAAAATAATAGGAATTTCTTTATCTTTCTCCATATCTAATACAATAAAGTCTACAGGAAATATAAATTTATCAACCTTTACTAAAATGTCTTCTATAACTTCTTTAGGATAGTTAATCGAATGATCATCTAACTAAAGAGTTACAGTTGTAGGTGAAATATCTCTTAAGCCCAACCTTCTGAAAATTGATAATGACATAAGATTAATACTTACTCCTAAATCACATAAAGCTTTTCCATAAAATTGTTCGCTAATAGCACAAGGAATTGTAAAACTTCTAGGATCTTTAAGTTTTTCAGCTTTTTATGAATTATAGTGCCACACTCTTCACTGATTGCAACAACCTCATTATCTACAAACTTCCTTTTCTTATTGAGTATATCCTTCATGAACTTCACATAGCTTAGCATTTGTTCCAAAGCTTCAACAAATGGAATGTTTATCGTCAATTTCCTAAAAATTTCCAAAAATTTTGAAAATTGATTATCTCTATACTTTTGCTTCAATTTTTGAGGAAATGGAGGTGGCGATCTTTCTATAGTGGTTTTCATTGGTTTAATAGGAGTTTCCAACTCACAATGAAAATCTTCACCATAACTTTCATTTTCCACCTTATCTTTTTCTATTTTAACTTCTCGTTGAACTCTTTCTTCTAATTCTTTTCCACTTCTCAGTTGAATAGCTTTAATTTGCTCCTCGTTGTGATCTTTAGGATTTACTTCAACATTACTAGCAATGTTCCAGGAGGTCTATTGCCAAGTGCAGTAGCAATACATCCCAATTCATTTTTTATGTTTCTGATTGCAGCTCCTTGACTCTGTAATTGACTTCCCATTTGCAATATCAATTCTTCCATTGATAACTTTTTCTCCTTACTTTGTAAATTATTAAATCTTGGGGGATAATAAGGTTTATACGCTTGATTTCGTTGATTGTTGGAGCTTCCCACTGGGTTTACAGCATTGTTTCCCCATTGTGGATTTGCAGCATTTGAGTTATTGTTACTCCAACTAAAGTTTAAATGATTCTTCCAACCAAGATTATAATAATTATCATAAGTATTACTAAAACGATTGTTTATTGCATTTAAAGTCTTATAAGAAGATTGAGATTCTATCATTTGTCCAAATGAGTTTTCCTCAATCACAGGTGCTATTTGAGAATAATTCATTCCATATTGATCTATCTTCTTTGATATGGCGGCTATTTGAGCAGCTAATATAGATATTGCATCAGAATTATGAATACTGGCTACTCTTTTTGGATTTACCCTTTTTGAGGGCCATTGCAAATTATTAATAGTTATCTCTTCAATTAATGAATATGCTTCATCGAATGGTTTTGACATTAATAATCCACTAGCAGCGTCAATTATTGATCTAAGAGATCCAACCAATCCATTATAAAAAGTTTGAATTATTAACCAATCTGGAAACACATGGTGTGGAAACTTCCTAAGGAGATCTTAAATCTTTTCCAGGCTTCATAAATTGATTCCACTTCAAACTAACAAAAAGATGTAATATTATTTCTAAGCTTAGCAGTTTTTGAAGGTGGGAAATATTTAGATAAAGATTTTTGTGCTAAATCTCTCCAAGTTCTGATAAATCCGGGTGCTAATGAGTTTAACCACATCTTAGCTTTATCTCTCAATGAAAAAGGAAAAAACCTAAGTCTGACAGCATCATTCGACACTCCATCATATTTAAAATTAGCACACAATTCTATAAAACTAGCAAGGTGTAAATTAAAATCTTCAGTTGGTGTTCCCTCAAACTGATTATTTTGCTCCATTTGAATAATAGTAGGTTTAAGCTCAAATGAATTAGCAGCTACAACAAAGTTTGGTACACTTCAATGATTTTTATCTATTGTAGTATCCCTTAAAGGTCTCTGATGATGTTCATTTTCATTTCCAACATTACTTAAGTTGCAAGTCATTTTTGCTGGAATGATTTTTCTTTTTTTTGTTGTTTTCAAATTTTTCTAACAGTTCTTTCTAATTCAGAATTATAAGGTACTAAGTTTTTAGATTTTATACTACGCATAAACAAAATAAAAACAAGTATTTAAAAATAAGCAACACACTTAAACAAGAAAATGTTTAAACTAAACTATAAATACTCTACTCTTTTTCTTTATATTTTTAAAATAAAATAAAATAACTAATGCTTTCCGTTACTTCGCCGACAACGGGGCCAAAAACTTGATGCACCCATAGTGTGTGCTGTTTTTTTGGGTGTTTTATGTCAACTTAAATCCCAGGCAACGGCGCAAAAAACTTAATGCGTGGAAACTTGAGATTAAATTAATAATAAATTTGTAATGTAACCCAAACAATAATTTAACTTTAATAAAAATAATTTATCTCCCAAACAATAATTTAACTTTAATGAAAATAATTTATTTTTAAAACCTCTTTTGAACTCCCAATTCTCTTCTACATATAACGCAAGTATACGTATCGTTCAAGTAATATAGGGTTCTAATGGAGTCCTAGATATCGATCCCACAGGGAAGCTGGAAATATATATAAGCTAGCTATTAATATTCTATTCTTAAATTAAAATAAAAATAAAAACAAAGTAAAGTACGAAGTTTGAAGTTAAACTACTCAAGTGAAATGCTACTAAATATGCAAATGTACAACTACAACAGTTAAGTTAAACTAGATGCTAAACTTTCAAAAGTAAAATTACTGAAATAAAACAAAAGTTTTTGCTGACGAAAAGTTCAAGTATGAGAAAACAACCTTCCCCTTTACAATGAAAATATGACTTGTGAAGAAATTGAAATCATTTAAAAAATATATTTAAAAATTATTTTGTGTCAAATAGGAGCAATCTTATTCTCTATCTTTTGAGCGCTATAAAGAATATTGATCAATCCAGAGTTTGGTCCCTAAATCCGTGGTTAGGCTGGGAGGATACTGGTTGTCACTCTAGAGCTCCCACTACTCTCTCACCTGAGGGCTAACATGCTCGCATTAGTTTCCAATCAACTGAACCAAATTGGAGATTCGAATCTGTCACCTTAAAATTTTTCAATTCTACACCCAACAAAGTATATTTCCCTATATATTTGCACTCAATTCCATGCAAATCCCATGGATGACATACTCTCCCATGAACTCTCCCATGAAATCAAATGTGATTCTCCCTTTGTTGTAGATATCACATCCCATTTTTAGAACATATATTTCTCAACACATTTTAACAATTCAATTGGCCAATTCAAAAAGTAAACGATGATCGGAGTTCAAATCATCACAAATTATCTACATTTAAAATCTTAGAAAATAAAATCAATTCTTCACAAAACCATTTCTTCAATGTAGGGAGAATGATAAAGAAGACTACTCAAAATTCATGAGAATGATACGATAAAACACGTACTTCAAATATAAAAACAAGTTTACAAACAAAAGAAATGAAAAATACAACTTATCTCACAATCCTTCCCAAGCAAATCCCTAGAAGTTCTCTCCAAGTCTTTCTCTCTTTACAAGCACTCTCAATTCTCTCTTAGAAGTGTAATAAAGAAGAAATCTCTCACCATCCCTCTCCTCTTATAACCCTAGAAGACAATCTCCAAGCCCTTGACAATCTCTCTCTATCTCTCCCTCTGGGTTCTCACGCCACCTATCTTTTTTCGCCCCCCCTAAAGTTCTTCTCCAACTTAATTTTTATTTTGGGATGCCTCCTCAAAAAAAATTTCAATTTCTTTCCAAAATTCACTAGTCAAACCTTTGAATTCAAAAGATGTGCCTCTTTGATCCAAGAGTCAAATCCCTTCAAATTACAACCTTCCAAAGTGTCTAGATGCATTGAATCACGCCATGGGGTGTTTAGAACAAGTGTCCCTTTGAAAATTTGCGCAAAATTTGTCTCAAACCGCCTTAATTTGAAAAAGCTATACCTGGCGCATCATGCGCCAGCGCTCTGGATTTTGGCGCATCATGCGCCAAACCCCAAAATTGTTTGTTTTTGCTCCAAATTTTGCTCCTTTTGTCATTTTTGCTCCAAATGTCTAAATTGGTATACCTGCAACAAAAACACAAAAACATATTACTTTAAAGTTCAATATTACCAAAAATAGGCATAAAAATGGTACTTAAAATAGTATATTATTTTTTTGTATCTCGCAACACATGTTATTTGAATATAGCTTAAAAATTAGAAATTATGGATAGAAATATAGCTAATATATGTAAAAGATTGCCATATTGAATGATAAACCTTCATATTAAGGAAAACAAAGAATAATGATTTGGTTCAAAGATTCAATGGCTCAAGGGCTCAACTAATTGATAAAATTGATGAATTAAATGAGAAATAGAATTGAGAACTTTTTCAAAGCCACAAACGTTAAAATTTTTTCTATCAAGAATTCATTTAGTACTTGATCCATAGAATAATACAGAAAATACTATCAAATTTCCTAGCCATTATTTTATGAAATAACTAAAAATAAAAAAGGAAATCTCTATATGAGTTTGTAAATAAATTAATGAGCCTATTCAATCAAACCAAAACATTGCACTAAACTGAAAGGCTAAGATGAACTTAAATGAAAGAAAAGGCTACAACAATGAAAGTTTGAAACTTTAAAGCCCTCATCTAACTGTTGAAGGTATTAAAGAAGATTTGAATCACCTTGATCGTGAGATCCTAAAACCCAAAGGCTTGTTGAAGTCATTTGAAATGCAAAATCAATTATCTAAGCATCAATACTGGAGTGGTGGGCTTAACGAGTTGTGCATGGAAGCTCTTGATTAAGATTGTCTATATGGGAGAGGGTTGATGCGGGTGGATTTAGTGTGTTACTTTGGCAAATATTTTTTAATATTTTAAAATACACACGACAGATACAACAGTAAATATACAATTTAATCCCAACAAATATAACTTTAGTGAAAATAATTTTATCTTTTATAAATCTTTAAACTGTCAAATCCCCTATAAATAATGCAAATATACGTATCGCACAAGTAATAAAGGGTTCTAATGGAGTCCTAGATATCAATCCCGCAGGAAAGTTGGAAATGTTTATAGATAAATTCTTATGATTATAATGTAAACTACAATTTAAACTACAAAAGTGAAGTACAAAATTTGAATCAAAAGTAATTGAGTGAATGTTAAATAAAATATAGTTAAAAGAATATATTAATTAAACTAATTGTTAAATTTTCAAAAGTAAACTTATGAAAACCAAATAAAGTTTTTTGTGGTGAAGAATTCAAATTTAAGAAAGCATCCTTCTACTTTACAATGATTATATGGATTGTGAAGAAATTAAAATCCTTTGAATATATATATGGTCCCTAATACAATCCTATTATTTACCCTCTTCAAAGTGCATAACGAACATTGACTAATCCAGAGTTTTGTTCCTAATTTCGCAGTTATGCTGCATGGTTAGGTTGGGAGGATACCCTGCTCTCGCTCCAGAACTCCCACTTCTCCCTCACTTGAGGGCTAACAATCTCGCATTAGTTTCCAATCAACTGGACCAAATTGGAGATCGAATTGGGGATTTTAGTCTGTCACCCTAAAATCTCCAATTCTTCATCCAACAATGTATATTTCCTTATTTATTTGCACTCAATTCCATGGATGACATTCTCTCCCATGGAATCAAATGTGATGAATCAAATGTCCAATGTTGAAGAAATCATAGCCCTTTTGGAACATATGTTTCTCAACACATTTTAACATTTTAATTGTCCAAATCAAAAAGTAAATGAAGATCAGAGTTTAAATCATCACAAATTATTGACATTTAAAATCATATAAAATAAAATCAATAATTCACAAAATCATATCTCAAAGTAGGGAGAAGGATAAAGAAGACTACTCAGAATTCATGAGAAGGAAACAACAAAACACGGATTTCATATATAAAAATGAGTTTTACAAAACAAAGAAATAAAAGAACACAAGTTATCTCACAATCCTTCCCAAACAAAACCCTAGAAGTTTTCTTCAAGCATTTTCCCTCTTTACAAGCACTCTCAATTCTCTCTTAGAAGTGTAATGAAGAAAAAATCTCTCACTTTCCCTCTCCTCTTACAATCCTTGAAGAAAATCTCCAAGTCCTTGACTTTCTCTCTCTCTATCTCATGCTACTCTCTCACTTCAACCCTCCCTTCGAGCCTACTCCAATGCCTCCTCTCCAAGCCCTAAAATTCTCTCTCTTTTATTATAAGTTGTCTCCCTCCAATAAGAATTCAAAATTCCCTCCAAAATTCTATCCAAAAGTCAACCCTTTTAAATTCAAAAGACATGTCTACTGATCAAAAAGACATATCCCTTCATAAAAGAACCTTCCAAAGTGTCTAGATGCATTGAATCACTCCATGGGGCGTTTAGAATAAGTGTCCCTTTCAAATCCCTTTCAAAATTCTCGCAAACAAAATTCTCGCAAAATTTGACTCGAATTGCCTTAATTCGTAAAAAGTCATCTCTAGCACTGGTTCTGGCACTTCAGGCGCCATCCTTCTTAAGACCGCATTGTTTTGGGTTTTGGCGCTTCAAGTGTCAGCTCTCTGTAAAATGGCGCTTCAGGAGCCAGAATCTTTAAATTCGTTGTTTTGCCTCCAAATTTCATCATTTTAATTATTTTTTCTTCAAATGCCTAAAATTGATATACCTGCAACAAAAACATGAAAATGCCCTTTTTTAAAGTGTGATATCACCAAAAATAAGCATAAAATGTATGCTTAAAATAACATATTATTTTGGTGTATCAAGGGTCAAGTCCGACAAACAGAATTCTTATTGAGTTGAATTGGGGAACATCATGGTCAAGAAGAATAGAGAGGCCAAGAGCTCTTGTGCCTATCTTGTTCAATTCATAAATTAAAATAAAATTAAACCAAAACCCCCAATGAAAATAAAAAAATTCATAATATTAAAATTAATTTCAAGACTTAATCATAATAGTGCACACAATTTTATTCCCCTTTATAGCACCCTATAAATGGCATCGCACCATGCTACATGTCATGCATCATCCAATGCAATTGACAAATATGAGCTAGAACACAAATATTAACTAGCATCAGCTGGTTTCATGAACAAGATAACAATAGAGGGACCTGAGCTTTTATGAAAATATCAACCACTTAATTTAAACTAGAGTTGTCATGAATGGCAAATTTCTTAAATATAAGAGAAGATTTTACACCCTTATAGTACAAGCAAAAAATGCCAATGCACCCACACACGTAAATATTATCCTATTACCCCAGACAACTATGATGTTTAGATCGCTAACTATTGTGCTGATGGTAGAATAACAGGAAAGGGGTGAATATGCATCTTTCTACATCAGACAATCATGCAAAATAGATCATAAATTGTTGTATCAACGGGATAATATCATTTAATGATATGTTAAGTTATGTTTTATTGCTTCTAGGATAGATGTGAATGTTAATAGCATGAAATAAAAATAAAGTTAAAGATTAAACTCTGAAGATTACAGTTAAAGTTATTTCCATTGAATAAATATCAGGACACGTATATTATATTATTATAAGATCTTCTATAATAAAATATGAAAGACCAACATACATATTATCTTCGTTTTCATGGATATTAAGTGTGGTTGTTCCATTGGAAATATAACTTATTATATTATTTAGTATTTTTTCTAGTTTTATGTTTTTGAATAAAATGAATACTTGTGGAACTAATGTGACCAAAAGATAAGTTCAACAACCAAAAATGTAAGATTTATACTTATTATTTTAATTACTTTCTTTTGTGATTTTTTCAATAAATATTTGACTATTAAACTATAAGTGATAGGTACAGAATAAGATAAACTGTTTGTTCCCTCAGTTAATATTTAAGTTATGGGTCGGTTCATGACACATAAGACAATTCTTATGTATTTACATATCTCACACCTAAACTTTCATATTTACACAAATATCACTCAAATCTTTAATATCAAATTAAAAATAGAACTATGATCATTTTTTTTAAAGATGAAATACACTTTCATTTCATGCATAGGCTTAAAACGCCAAAGTGTTAATTATGTATACAAATATGAAAATATAGGTGTGAGCATGTAAATACATTGGAATTGGTGCTATGCATACAAATTTCATTTTCTTCAATTGTTTTTGTCTTGGAAAGACTATGATTTTCAAACGTCTTAGTTCTTCATGTAACATTTATACTTTGTGATCATCACAAAACGATCTGGTTCAAATTTTGTGTCTAGTGACAATTTGACCTTGCATGTGTAATTCTGTGCATTCAACCCGACTTGACATCATAAAAATCCAAACCCTAGAAAGTCCTACATAACTTCCTGAAACTATCACTTATCGCTCCACTCAATATCGCAACATGAAACAGCAATAAAACAAACAAACAAATAGGAAAACCTAGAAAGAACTTGGTAATTGCTTCCAGCCACATCCAAAAGTCCAGCCATCTTGAAAAATTATTTCATTTCTACCAGCCTGAATTGTTAATATTATAAATTTAACATACTAACACATTCAAAACAAATTTAAAATGAGTAATCCACATAAACCTGCGGACGAAGAATGAGAGCACTTGTAATAACATGTTTTATCACAAATCAAAACTTTCTTTATGAATCTATCCCGCCGAATATCGTTACTCTACAGACACTGGCTTCTGCTCTCTTCCAAAAAAAAAGCCAGCCAAACACGAGATTGCAGCTGAGCTTGCTATCATTTCATAACTTGAAGCAACAATGGGAGAGACAATCACAGAATCTAGATATCTCCTCATCTTCTGAACTAATATACTTCTTCATGTTAGAATGATGCTTTATATTTGTGCATAAAGCAACTCGTTCCACGCATCAGGAACACCCGGTAAGCACCAATGCAAGCAATCATGTGCGCCGGTAGAAGCTTTGACACTATACTTCGATATGTGGCATTCATCTCTCAACTGTGATAAAGCGGTAATATCCAAAAGCTTAACCTTCGTTCTCATCACAGCACCCTCGGCGACAGTATCACTCGAATGAACTTGAGTAACCTCACTTCCGCCGCCTAATGGAGTAGTATGATCACAGCTGCCACCAGTATTCCAATCTCCATTGACAAAATGCCTTGGAGAAATTGATCTATAGAAACCTTTCAGTCCTGGATGAAGGGGAAGCTGTGAATCCAACCATTTCACAACACTGTAAACGGTAAAATTCCTGGCATTTGCTATCTGTGCAAGTTTCCTATCCACAACTGGCTTCCCACCAACATACATTTCCCATTTGTTAGCTCTAAGCTTCCCCCTGTTCCAATGATGCCCAGTGTTAAGCACCAAAACATTAAAACGATGAAGAAAATGCTTTAAGAAAAAAGCAGGGCGATCGAGATGCATGGCGTAATGGGTATCTGCATCGGATCGGTTTAGAGGCTCCAACTCGCACAGGCTTGCTGACCAGTAGTAGAGAATGGTTGTGTTTGTTCTAGGAAAGCGGTAAGCCCAACCATCAGGTCTTACAGCACCACGGGCTTTAACAAGCCCATAAGATCTTCCAACATCTTCCACATCAGAGGTTTCTCTGCCACCAGTGATCATGCACATCATGGATTGGAATTGCTGTCTTCCTAAGGAATCCCCCACAAAGGCAAGAGTTTTATGTCGCATCCTGGAGTTCAACAAAAATGATATGATAAACAACATTATTCTAAATGAATGGTGCGACCAAATGAAATCAGTGACACTGGAGCATAAGCCTACCGTTTCAAGAAAGCAGATCCCTCAAATTCTGGCATTTCACAATTTTCTGGTAGCCATCTATAAGCTTCAAAGGAAAAGTCTGTTCGTTTGGTCAGTCTACAAGCCCACATTTCAGAGAGCCATTGCTTGCAACCGAAACCTGAATACAATGGTCGCCGTTTGTCCACAGCCCATTTTCCCCTGGCATAATTACAGTCTACAGAATCAACAATCAAAAAATATTCACATAATTAGTTTCAAGGAAAAATTCACTACAAAATATTGATAAGTAAATCAACCACTTGTATGGTGAAGGCTATAAGTTCATTTCAACTTCATTCAACAAGAAACAAAGGTTCAAAATGAAGAAATTTAAACATACAACAAGCCTTTATCGCACTAAGTGGGATCAGCTACATAAATCCTTTTTCTCCATTGTGTCCTATTGAGTGTCAAATTTTCATTTAATTTTAATAAATTTTGATCATTTTTTATACAATTTTCCCAAATCCTTTTAGGTCTACCTCTGTCTTGCTTAACATAAGTCGAATCTAAAACATCAACTCTCCTTACCGAACCCTCAAATGGTCGACATCTAATATGACCAAGCCTACACAAACCCTTTCACGAATACATTCATTTCGTATTTTGTCTTTAAGTGTCCAGCCACTCATCCACCAAAGCATTCTCATCCTAGCAATACTGAACTTTGTTTTATGCTTTTCTTTTAAAGGCCAACATTCTGCGTCATAAAGCATTACAAGTCTCAAGTCTCACCACCATCTTATTCTCACCACCATCTTATAAAATTTTCCAGTAAGTCCAAGCAATATTTTTTTTATCACACAATAGGCCTAATTTAATCCTCCATTTCAGCCAACCATCTTGAATTCTACTAATAACATCCCCATTTATATTACCATAACATTGAACAAAAGACCCAAGATATCTAAAACGATCACACCTTTTAATGATTTTATCACCCATAGTAACAATTCTACCACTAAATCTACTACTACTAAAATTACATTTCATGTACTCAATTTTAGATCTAATCAAATGAAGACCTTTGAACACCAATGTAGACCTTCGGATATTAAGTTTTTCTTTAACTCTTTCTATAGTATTATCCACAAAAAGGATATTATCAGCGAAAAGCATACAATAAGGTACATCCTCCTATAAATGTCCAGTAAGAACATCCATAACTAGAGCAAAAAGATATGAGCTTCAAACCAATCCCTAATGTAATTCAACTGAAATAGAGTTGTTACTTGGTCAATCCTTCTTCTGTTCAAACACAAGTAACAACTCTAGTGTACATACCTTTAATGAATTGAATATAAATCATATCAGCATCTTTCTTTTCTAAAACTCTCCAAAGAACTTCTCTTGGAAACCTATTGTAACTTTTTTCTAAATCAATAAAATTTATATGTAGATCTTCCTTACTTTCTCTGTACTTCTCCATTAAGCCTCTCAATAAATGTATAACTTCCATGGTAGACTTGTCTGATATAAACCCAAACCGCTTATGAGAAATCTTTGTATCACGCCTTAACCTATGTTAAATCACTCTCCCATAATTTTAATGTCTGACACATTAACTTAATTCCTCTATAATTTGCACACTCTTTTGCATCCCCTTTGTTCTTAAAAATGAGGCCAAAAAGACTCTCCCTACCGCTCTGACATCTTTTTAGTTTTAAAATAATATTAAAGAGTTTAATAAGCCAAGAAACTCTCAAATCTCCTAAATATTTCCACTTCAACTAGAATATCATCAAGACCTATTGATTTTTCATCCTTGGCTTTTTTTAAAGCCCCCTTTACTTTTTTTTTACTAAAGCAACGGTAAAAATAAAAAGCATTATTATTATTAACGATATGAAGATCATTAAGGTCGATCGTATTTTCAGAAACTTCATTAAAAATTTTATCAAAAAATCTCGCCCGCCTATGTCGAAAATCTTCATCTAAGAAAATATTTTTTATTTTCATCTTGAATACACTTTACTTGAAGTAAATCTTTACTTTTCTTTTCTTCGTCTGTCTAGTTTAGACATATATTTTTTACTCTCTTTAGTATCTAATATATTATAAAGATCACTAAAAGCAGAATTCTCAACGCTGCAAATTGTTCCTCTTAAACTCCCTATAGGCCACCTTATATTTTTTCTGGTTCTCTAATCTTTTATATTTAAAATAATTTTTATAACAATTTTTTTAATATATATCTTTTATTGCACATTATTATTCCAACAACGACTATTTTAAGAACTTTTCCATTTGATTTTTCAAATACATCTTTTATCACTTATTTAATATAGTTTGTTATTTTATCCCACATAGAATTAGCTTCTTTGTGAGCATCCTAAATCTTGAAGTTTACTTATAAAAATAATTTTATTTGTAAATTTTTGGTGTCCACATCTAATTCTACAACAATATTTCATTGAATTTTTTATCTTCAATTCCTTATCTTAAAATTCAAAACTAATAATCGATGTTGAGTACTTAAATTTTCTCTTGGAATGACCTTACAATCTTTACATTCTCGACAGTCTCTTTTTCCCATAATAAAACAATCAATTTATGTTTTATTAGATACATTCTTATAAGTAACAATATGCTCATATCTTTTCTTAAATAAAGTATTAAAAATACAAAATCATAACCTAAAACAAAATCTAATATGATTTTACCTAAAAATCATAGTCACCATGAATATTTCTAAAATCTTCTATCACTCTATCAATATGTTCATTTAAATCTCCATCAAAAAAGTTATTTCTTCAAAAGGTATCATTTTTATTAACTCTTACAGTTCATTACAAAATTTTTCTTCTGAACTTACATTTAAACCTACTTAAGGGGCATAAACACCTCTAACATAAAAAATTTCAATTTCAAATGAGAAAATTTAAGCATATTCGACAAAATTTAAATAGAAGGTTGATAATGCCAAGTATTAGAAATGGTATGCTTTCAATTCATGGGTTCAAAAATAAAAGAGAAATTTACATGCATACCACACAATTTCTATGCATTTATCTGACACCCAAAAATCCACAATTACATTCATAATACCTTGGTGTCATAAGCCTGTGCATGAAAAGTTGTGTTTCACTTTTAAAAAGGTAGTGACGGCGGCATCTTTGATTAGATGTTGAAGATTTGAGTGGCACGCATGTAAATATGGATGTTTAGTTGTTAGGTATGTACATAAGAATTGTGTGGCATGTATGTAAAAACCCCAAAATATAAACAAACAAATCGTTATATAGATAGAAACCTTTCTTTTTATCAGATGCTGCATCCGAATGTCTGTCACCATCAGGATCTGTACCTGACTTCAATCTCAGGGTACCCGAAGGAGGAGAAATGCCATGCTCCGATAGCTCATTGACCAAATCATGAGCCATATTTGCATCTGCATTCTCACCAATATACTGCATCCCTTCAGTAACAGGTACAGCATGTCGCTCTGCTTTGAGAAAATCATCCTCTGTGGGTTGTTGCTGACCTTCAAAATTAAATTGAATCAGGGGAATTTCTTAAGCAATCAACGCACACATGGACGAATAATACAACAAAAGTCAATAAACAAACAAGGGGCATTAACATGTGTGCCGCTGTAATCTTCCTTATTTACGTTATTAATACCTGAGAATTTAAAATGAACTAGCACACTCATGTTTCTGGATTTGATACAACCAAATCAATGAGAATGAAGCTGGCGGTTTGCTTATGCTCTTCATAACTTTAGATGATAATATCATCAATAGAAACCATCTAGAGCTTCATTTTCAAAAAAATGCAAGATTTGATTGATGCAAGCTAACTTGTCAACAAAACAAAAATAACAAAACGTAAACAGGGAGACAACAGAATAAATAAAGAGAAATTTGCATACTCAGCACACAAGTCTTATGTATTTACATATCACACACCTAAACTTCCATATTTACACACAAAACATTTTGGCGTTTTAAACCTATGCATGAAAAGATGTTTCACTTTTGAAAAATGATAAGAGTGTTATTTTTTATGCAATAATAAAGATTTGAGTTCCATGTGTGTAAATATAAAAATTTAAGTGTGGGATATGTAAATACATAATAATTGTGTGCGATGTAAGTACATGCCCCAATAATTAAACAAAAAATACGAAGCAGTGAATAGAAAAAAACCAAGTAAAAAAAAAACAATAAAAAGACAATACATAAAAACAAATATATGAATATAGAGAGAATTTCGAATAAATGGAATATATTTGAAGATTCCCAGAAACTAACCTGGATAGAAATTACCCAAGCGGACATCAAAGTGATCTGAAAGTGGCAAAACAGACGCTAAAAGAGGCTCCCATGCCCAAATAAGAAGAGACGTGCAAATTAAAGCTATGAAAGAAATTGAAAGTTTTGCGCCTCTCAGCTTGTTTAAACTTGCCCCTTTCATCTTTTCATAAATGTTAAAACCTCTTCTATGTCTTCATGGAAGCCGATTAGCGTCAGAAAATGCACCTCTAAGTTACCACCATAAGATATTAACTAGCTCTGCAAAAGCATAAGAGTTTCTTAAAAAGCAAAGAAAAATGAATAAACTATTGCGCTGAGTTCTGAATGAAGTTTCCTTAAGGCCAATATATATATATAGATAGATAGATATATTAACTTTAGACTATCCAATTCGTTGCAAAAGAAAATCAACAAAAAAATCCAAAAAAAAATTTGCCCATATTCAATTCTGTACATCAAAAATATGTCCGCAATAATTGAGGAAATCCAATGAGTGTCGCTTATAAACACTAAAGAACAGTATAATCAAAAGACGGGAACTTCAAGCATAATTTCCTACGGTCGAAACTTTAAACCGACCGAACGGAAGCATAGCCGAATGAAGAAATAGAAGGAATCTGATCTGAAGGACAATCGTTCATGGCCAACCCCTTCGGTCGATTATGGAACTCCTCATAAAATGACCAAAATGCCACCCATTGAACTCCTTTTCTGACCCTCTAAGAAGGCTCATTGTCCAAGAAGAACTGTTCGTCAAATTACAGTGGTGCAACCCTGTCTGACAGTCCAGTTCATTCTAACGACAGAGGTCGTTTTCTCATAATTCTCTCTTAAGATAGTCAGACGACCGTTTGGCTAACCGGATGTCTGTCGGCCGACCAAAGGCTTCCATTCAAATGAATGATAAAGTTTCCAGGTCATCAGATGTCTTTCTTCAAACGCTTATGAATATGAAACGGTATAAGATTTTTTATCAATACGAAAGGGTGTCGGAGTTGATTATGAATATGAAAAGATTTCATAATACATTGTAACATCCCAATTAAAATAGAGACATATAATTCTACACAAGGTAACCCCGAAATCTATAAATAAGGGGTTATTTCATCAATAAAGAATTATTGAATTTATACTATAAAAACTCTTATGTTACCGTGCACCCTCTCTTTCTCAATCTCCTTCTCTATTTCTCTCGTCCGATCTACGCTCTATATCTTGAGTGTGATTCACATGACATATCTAGACTCAACATCCTAAAAGGTGCAGTGAGTGTGGATCATACCATCAATAAGAAGAGGAGCACACCATAGAAATGACTCATTTGGGAGACACTGCAAACTTGGAGTACACGAGGGAATTTGTGCAACAGCAAATCCAATAACATAGAGACCAAATGACGGGTCAGATGACAGAATTGACCCGCGTGTCACTCGAGGAAAGAGAGCAAGCTTCCCGGGAGCAAAACCCTAGAGAAGAACCCGAACCCCAAGGCTGTCGAAAGTCTCAGGCGGCAGAAACGATAGAAGACTCCTAGTACCAGCATAGTACGGGGTCTACACCATTGATCAGATAACGATTTGGGAGTATGGAGCTCTACCGCTAGCCGAAGAATGCATTCTTCCGGCAGATCTCTGATGTTAAGCCACCAGAGAAGTTCAAACTTCTTTTTTTAGAATCAAATGAGGGTCGAAGCGATCCAACCGACCATATCACTTCCTTTGAGTTGGTCTTCTACCTTCTCGAAATTTTTGACGCACTGAAATGTCGGTTATTTTACATCATGTCGAGAGACTTGGCCATCAAGTGGTTTAACTGCCTCCCAACAGAAGTAATCACCTCCTTCGCCAAAATCAAGAATATGTTCATGGCATAGTTTGTCAGCGCCCAGAAACCCATCAAAAATTCACATGCCCTGTGGCAATTCAAGCAAGTCAAATGAGAATATTTGTCCGTATGTCGCTCAGTTCCGAAACTTGTTGTAGCACAGGACGCCCTAGCCCAAGGGCTAAGGAGGCTTCAGATATGCTCGGGTTTGCAACAGCCCAAGAGCCTGGCTGAATTCTTGGAGTTAGCAAACCACCACATTTAAGCGAAGTAGTATGCCCGCACATCCTAAGAGAAAGCCGAGCAATCCGATTGCCACTCACAGAAGAGAACTTCGCGAGATGATGGGTGGAGGCCAAAGGACGACCTACACCGCAGATGTGAAGAAAGTCGGCCAACTCATGATAGCAGAGGAGTCGACAGAAACCACCAGAGAAGAGGATAGAGCCAGTCAAATGACCGATCAACAAACGACCAAGAGGTACCAAAAGCCACTTTGTTGAGGGAATTGATGGCGTAGTTGGTGGAAGACATAAAATAAAATTACTTTAAAAAGGCTCCACCAATAAGAACGAGAGCTTTTCTTTGGAAAACAAATAAATTTTGTAAATACCACAAGGTCTATGGCTATAACACGGAAGAGTGCAAACACTGATTCAGGCTGAAAAACTCAACGAAACCGGTTGAAGTATTTGCACAAAAGATACAAACCCATCATCCCAGAGAAAAATATTCAAAAGTATGAAAGAACAACTCAAAAAGTATTTCATAGTCAATGCAGAACATGAACAGAACAACGCATGAACTAACAACAACTATCAAAATTGCCAAGTTTACAGATGGAACTAGGGCTATCAAAACGGCTCGTTGTTCGCGAACAGCTCGTGTTCAGCTTGTTAAGAAGCTCGTGTTCGGCTCGTTAATTTCGTTCGATAAGTTAACGAGCCGAACACGAATTAAGATGTGTTCGTTCGTGTTCGGCTCGTTTTGGCTCAAAATACTACTCATCAAGTTTATATATATATATATATTAAGTAGTATTTTAA